>NC_133148.1:57724250-58024250 GCF_048418815.1 Hemitrygon akajei | reverse complement strand
AAATATAACAACTTAAAGTGACTGACCTCTCTTCCACACTATTCTCAAACCCTTTCTGGTCATCCCAGGGGTCAACAGCGAGAATAGTCAACGAAATCCTTCCGAATGAGGATCAAACAAGGTCGAAGTCAATCCATCGAAAATCGATTTTTCTTGATCTCCAAACTTCACTCTCCATTAGCAAAGAAACCGTTGGCTCTGACCTTTTAAACTTTTGGCATTAACAAAACTTCATTTTTAACTAAACTGCGTCATCACATTAAAGCACACAGTGATATGAAGTCATCTTGGCAAATCCAGCCACGAACTGCCCCACCTGACAGGGTGGGTCTTCCTTTTATACCCTGTAAAAAAAACCTGTCACATGACCTCTACTGGCGGGAAAATGACATCACTCCACCATTACCTCATGTCCAGTATAACTTCAACCCCAGTCACGTGACAATGGTACCACCGTCACGTGTCACGGGTACGTAACAGTGCCAAATAGTAAAAGTTCTTCAAAATGTTCCACAGTTTTTGGACAGGAAAAGATGTAATTCAAGAATGTCAGAGCAATCTTACATGAGTCGGGGAAAGGCATTAATGATGTGGATATCCAGAGGCTTTTTCCCAAGGCTGAAGTGGCTAACACGAAGGGTGGCATAGTTTTCATATGCTTGAAAATAAGTGCAGACGGGATGTCAGGGGTAGGATTTTCACACATAGATTGTCACACATATTCACACATATCAGGATGGTGAGTGCATGGAATGCACTAACGGCTACGGCGGTGGAAGCATATAACATGGCGCCTTTTGAAAGCCTGTTAGATCGGAATATGGAACTTAGACAAATAGAGGGCAATGCATTAGGGAAATTCTAGGCAGTTTCTAGGGTAGACTGCGTCGTCGCCAAAACATTGGCATGGAATAATCCGTAGATTTCCATGTTTTACTTTCTATTTTCACTGCCGTTGTCCATGCGGTTATATAGAAAGTAACAAATTATTCACTTGTATTGAATGCATCCCCTTAGAGCTAAATTACCTCTTTCAGATATCCTCCGTACCTATATCTTCAGGTGCTTCTCCTCAGCAGGCAGAACACCGGTGGAGTCATGTTGTAGTTTCACCTATTACTTGGAACAATACATACATCTTGGTGTATACTATTGCAGGTCGCATTTCTCATTGCAGAGAAGGAGGGCTTGTAATCCAAGAGTTAAGTGAAACATCGTAATAAGAAATAATAACAACAGGTAGAAGAGCCCAACGCGATTAATGCCAATTCGCAATATTTTTCATTTGCATTTTTAAGCATTTGTGGTCTCTACGCGGTTTGCATTTGTTGTTTTAAAGCAAGAAGCATTTTTTGCAGAGTTCATTGTGTACATTCATTTGAACTTTTTTTTGAATTCGCCCTCATCTCTTGAGGCTGTTCTGTATTTCCTGGTGCATGATGGGCGGATAAGTTTGGCTCTTCCACATTTAGACTCAAAGATCGTCTTGAATGAATCAAGTCCCGTTGTTTGTCAGGGTGGAAAAGTAATTATTGCGAAGAAGACGAGTTCCATTCCATCCAAATATTGCATTACACAGTTGCACATTCCGATTTTCAACTCCAAATGACCAAAACACTCACATTTCATAAAATTACAATTGTACAACAATGTTCTTCAAACTTCTTTGTTGGACGGGGTCAAAAAATGTTTCTTAGTTTAAATGCACTTGAAATGAAGATTGACAGAAATGTTCAGCGAATGGTAGTGTCACATCTGCTCGATTCTTAAATAAAATTACGGCCCATGCGATCTTATCGCTAAATCCCTCTCCACTTCTGGCCCATGCCTCTTGACCCATTTGAAGCTTAAATGAATATGCAAATTACGCTCTGAATAGATATTATTAATAACTATGTCTACACAAGTCTCTGTCGTAATTAGTCACAGGCCAATGGAAGAGTAAGTTCTTGCTCGTTAATGTTTTCGAAACAAATCTTCTAACCTTTGTTAAAAGTAATATTTCCCTTAGAGCAAGACGCCGCAATGAGGACGGACACTTTCCAGCAAACCCAGCGTGTCGAGCAACGCAGAAATGCAAATCAGTATGTTTCAGCAAATTATTTATATATCTATATATATATCTATATCTATATATAGATATAGATATATATATCTTTTCTCGGGCGATGTCGATGTTTCTCTATTTTCTTCCAATTCAGATCAATGCTTCATATTTTTTTTTCCTAACTGGTTTTTGTTTCTGATTTTGTAATTCTGCTTTGATGTCCAAATCTGAGCCGAAAAGCAAACACAGAAACATGGAAACCTAGAAAGCCTACAGCACAATACAGGCCATTCGGCCCACAAATTTGGGCCGAACATGTACCTACCTTAGAAATTACTAGCGTTACCCATAGCCCTCTATTTTTCTAAATCTATTTTACCTATCCAAAAGCCTCTTAGAAGACCCTATCTTATCCGCCTTTACTATCGTTGCCACACACTCACCAATCTCTACGTAAGAAACTTACCACTGATATCTGTTCTGTACCTACGTACAAGCACCTTAATCATGTGCCCTCTTCTGGCAGCCCAGGAGAATTAAAAACACTCGGACGATCAACACGATCAATGCCTCTCACCATCTTATACACCTAAATCAATTACACTGCCGTAGATATAGTACCTCTCAAACCAAAGTATAACTTTGTTTTAATTTTTCCATCTACGCTTTAAAAAACTAGTATTTATTCATGTTGTTCTCCATATACCACATTTTTTTTGTTTAGTTTTTTTACGGGTATAAAAAATCGTAATTCCTTAGTTTCCTTCTGAAAATTGCTCATGCAGGTTTGAACTGATAATCTGATTCCAATTGATAACGCAGTTAAAGCCAGTTAAAATAAGAAACATTTACGGATTTAGTCGCACCCTGAAGATACTGGCAGAACGTCAGTGTAGGAAAAAAATCCGTAGGCGAAGGCTGTAGCAATGTGCCGTGACAGCCACCTTCAAATTTTCACTGGTACTGTTTTATATTTATAATTTCAGCAATATTTCTGGAATATTTTGTATGCATATACTTTGCTGAAACATTCTTATACTTTCAAATAATTCATTCAGCTTCATATGCTTACATCTATCAGCTGCACAGTTATTTGCGCGCGCCTCTCTTCAGGTAAACTCAAAATGTGACCCGCACTGCCCGACGCACCAGCTTTCCTTTGAATTAGTTCACTGCTTTGGTTAGAACACAAAGTAGACTGTGCACTATTAAATGCATTCTAATTGTTAGCGGTATTGAGGTCATGTTACATCCGTTCAGATATTTATCAATAATGTAAAAGTTTGCGGCATCCTGCGTTAAAAAAAGAACAACAACAACATTCAGAAACAGGAGCACGAAATGTCCATTCAAATCCTGCAGATTACATCGCCGGTTATAGAACTGAGCATTAATCAATTCTTGATTCGGTGCTGCTCTGCTTCAGGCTTCCCGGATGTGTGATCAAGAGCCCAATCTATTGCTTCCCGGAAGTGATTCCTATAGTCCAATCTGTTTATCAATGTTGCCGGAGATATACATTTATGTTATCCGCAACTGATGATCAACATCTGCAAAACATTTCACCCATGTTCTGCGTATAAACACGTCCTTTCTAACGTATTTAATAATTTAAAGACCATCTTGTGGAAATTACGCTTTCGATTTCAATTCATTACTGTAAAACCGATGAATGTTTACATCTCTAGTATGTTCTTACCGTCATAACGGTTGAATTTTGTTTCTCAGACGTGTTAAACTATATCTGAGGAATGCTCCCACCCAAAACGGTCCCCCTAAATTTCTTCTACCTATAAAGCCGATCGACATACGACGCAAAAGACACTGTTCTACATACCTTATTTAAACATCTGGAGAAAAAGGACGCTTCTGTGAGAATGCTGTTCTTGGACTACAGTTCGCCATTCAACACCATCATTCCATCCGACATCCACCGCAAGCTCATCGACCTTGGCCTTGAGACTGCCTCGTGAAGCAGGATTGTGGATTTCCTGTCAGATCGCCGGAAAATGATAAGAGTGCGATCTTTCACCTCCAACCCTCTGACTCTCCACACAAGAGCCCTACAGGGCTGTGTACTAAGTGTCCTCCTTTACTCCCTGTGTACCCATGAATTTTTCGCCATCCACAGCTCTAATTTGCTAACTAAATTTGCGGACGATACTCCGCTGAGTGTCCCATTCTCAAAAAATATTGTGGTGGCCTAGAGGGAAGAAGTCACCGTCTCTTCAGACGGTGGAGGTTGTTTTGTATGGGCTCCAAGTACTAAGAACTTTCTACAGGGGCACATTTGAGAGCATCCTGCTTGTCTGCATCACTGCCTATCAGGGGAACTGTCCTACCCTTAATCGCAGGATTCTGCAGAGAGTTGTAGCGGAAAACCCAGAGAATCAGCAGCCGTGACCTTCTCATGATTCGGGACATTTACAAAGACAGATGTGATAAAGAGCCCGAAGATCATCGGGCCCCAAGTCACCCCGAAATCAATCTATTACAGCTTCTACTATCCGCGAAACGGTAACGAGCATAAAATCCAGGAGCAGCAGGCTCAGGGACAGCTTCTTCCACCAGCCCATCAGACTGACTAGCTCACGATGACGAGTGTATTTACATCTTACGTTCACTGCTGTATTGATTATAAATTATTATAAATTGCTATGATTGCACCTTGCACATTGAAACAAAGACATAATGTAAAGATGTTTACTTCTCATGCATGTGAAGGAGGTAAAAATAAAGCCATTTCAATTCAAAAACATGATGTCCTGAATCTGTTTTCCTGGATGTTTTGCAACGGGGACATAACATATGTTTTCCTGTAAAGAAAACTGTGGGGCAGGACTATCGAATACGATAATTCAACAACTTTTGCACTTTAATCCGATATATGGAAATAGAGTTTCTGCCGGAGGCAGTGACGTTAGGATCCGTTAAGAGGCTCCTGTATAAGTATATGGAGCTTCGAAAAATTGATGGTATAGATAACCCTAGATAACTTGTAAGGTACGACCTGTTTGTTCTTTAATATTCTATTGTGGTATTATGGTGCGAAGTTTCAGTTCGTTTATTTATACATTTTAGCTCGAGTTATACATTTGTTTGCTTGCAAATTAGTGTGTCAGTCCAACTGCAACCGGAGAGGAAGATGATCACCTCCCCCGTTGGTCTGAGACTGGTTGGGGTTCACTTTCTGGGTCATGCTGCCTGGTCTGTTTGTGTCTATCACAATAACACTGTTGTTGAGTAAAGGAGCTTCCTTGTCTGTAACTATGGAGCAAATGCTCGCCACATTGGTGTCAGCAGTGGGATGCGAGATCGCCGAGGAGATTGTAAAGCTACGCCGGTGGATAGAGTGCCTTAAGACCCGGTGAAAGAGCAGTATGCCTCCCCGGGACCTATGGATTGTACTTGTGCCGTTAGATCCGGAAGGCGAACTTGAGATCTGAGCCTTCCCAGTGAGCCCCAACGGACAGAGCGTGACCAGGTTCCTCAACCTCCGCAGGGACCTGCACCGGGGAACCCAGGAAGCGGTAGTCATGGGAGGATGGGCACCATGGCAGACATCGCTGCAGCAAGGAAGTTAGAAGAGCGTCCACGAAGTGCGCTTCAAAGTCTATCATGACGCTCCCCAGATACAACAGGACCAGCCGCCTGGAGACATACATGGCGCAAGTCAAACATGTTGTATGGCACAACGGGTATAGCCCCAGCGAGACGGCGGTGCACCTTGCTCTAGCACTAGAAACAGATGCCCTGCGGGTTCTACTCAACCTAAGGCCACCGCAGCAGCGTTCCTACAGGGCCGTTGTAATGGCGCTGGAGCGGATTTTCGTGCAGAGTCCGTGAGCGGAAGCAATGAGTGAATAATTATGCAGCAAATGTCGCCGTATGCAGGAAAACCTGGGGAAGGTGGCAGTTGACACTGCTCAGCGTGTCGACACCAAGTTCCTTCCCGCGGCCTAGGAAGAGGATGCTCTCGACGCCTTTGTAAAGGCGTTGATGCCCAATCGCCTTTGGCAGCATGATCACCTGACGTCGCCATCATCGTTGGAAGTGGGGCTACCCGAGGCGGACAGAGAAGAATCTTAGAAGATCTTAGCCTCCATTGCCCCCCCAAAAGTATTCCAGCATCGCCCCGCACGGAACGAACCCGGGCTTGTGTTACCGAGGCAGAGGTGGAAACTGACGAAGAGGAGACCATGAGAAATGTGCAACAAGCGCCACGCCGACCCCACCTTTTTCCACGAAGGATCTCTGCTACCGGTGCGGTGAGGAAGGTCATTTCGCCCGGGAATGCTCCGCACCGGCACAACACCACAGCTCAGAGCAGCCATTGGGAAATGTCGAGCCGCCCGAGTCGCCCAGCAGAACCCCTCCGTGCTGTCCGTTTGGGTGAGCATTAAGGAATATGCGTCGACTGCATGGTGTAGGGCATCAAATGCTCTGCGATGGTGGACACCGTGTCAACCATCAGCTTCATCCGTTCAGGGACAAATCATTTTCGCCTACGTGGACAACGATGGCAGTCCAGCAGTGGCGGTCATCGGTAACAGTACGCCAATGCGGAAGAAGAGCGGGTTTCGCATCGCAGTGGTGAAAAACGCAGTGGAGCACGAGGTGTGGTTCGCCGACATCCAAGAGTCTTGAATCCTTGGCCTCAACCAGAGGTACCGCTGGGAGGCCCGTGTGGATACAACACTCTCCCTGGTTCTAAAACCGTGTCACTCCGGCAGGGCAGTTTCTGAAAGGCGTTCTACAGGGAGCAGCAACCACCGCCAGTTTCACAGCAGCCCGTGGTAGTGCAGCACACCCAGCAGCGGCCCAGCGCAACACAGCTGAAACACGGGCAAGCTGCGGTTACAGCGTTTCATGTGACAACCCGTGACAACTTCGACACTATGGACCAGCAGTTGTGCAGCGAACAGGTGAGCGATCCGCTGTTGGCCCGGATGAGGGAATGGCTGAGTGTAGGACGCCTTGGATACAGAAACCAAAGCTCTATACTGTACTCGCAGTAGGGAACGCTGGGGGTCCACGACGGGTTGCTCTTCAGACGATAGCATTTGTCCAATGGTGACAGATTCTTGCAGCTGATGATCCCCTGGGGTCTCCGTGCCACGGTGCTGCGGGCGGTGCACGGGCTGGTGGCGGCGGGCTATATCGGAGTTGCAATGATGCTGGGCAATCTGCGTGAACGGTTTTACTGGCTTGGGTAATGTTTGTACACTGCCGCGGCTCTTGCAAGTCCCAGAAAGGGCTGGGCCGCCAGTGTAGGGTCTCAATACATCGGTACACCTTCGGGGCACCAGTCTAGGTCTATAGACCCTGCCGGAAGAAGTCACTATCTGCCAGGCTTGGAAGCCACTGGACGGGACCGGAAGATGCTCGATAGCATCTACGATGTGTTAAATAGGGTGCGGTTCCTTGAGTGGCGGAAGACAGTCTTGTTGCTCCGGGAACGTCTGGCATACTGTCAGACTTTGGTCACCTCTAACTTCGCGAGGCTGAAGGAAGGAAGTGACACTCGGAATGTCCTGCCTCTTGCCTCACACAAACAGGCAGCAATGTCAACGCCCTACGGAACTTTTACTCATTGCTCTTGGCTCTGCGCTTGCCGGGGACGATTGACCGCTTGGGTGCGAGCAGTGTTACGTTCCGGATGGGAGCGCGGTGGACAGCTGCCCCTGCATTTCTAATGATCAGTACTGTTTATTCTTCTTCTGTTAAGATGCGTTTCTGGGATTATGGTGGGAAGTGTTCGTTTATTACATTTTAGCTGGGTTTATACTGATATATGCTTGTGTATTTGTGGGTCACCCTAACTTCAAACGGAGTGTATGATGGTCACCTCCCCGTCGGTGTGAGACGGTGACTGCTCTGACTGTGTCTATCGCAATAAACCGGTTGTTGAGTTTCAAAGCTTACTTGTCTGACATTATGAGCAGAATGCTGGCCGCAATATTATATTTTGAATATGGAAACCAGTTTGAAGTTTGGTTTGTTAAATATATGACCTCGGATTTCAGCGGTACCGATTCTTCGAATTAACACTTGTAATTGCTTATCTTGTAAGAATTAGATTCAAGGACATAAGGCAAGTTGCTTCGTAATACAATGTTGTGCAGAACCTGAATTTTCAATATTGGGCTATTGTCCTGGGTATATTTTATCACAAAGAAACTGGATGTGTATGTAGCCTATATTCTTCTTTTTTTTCTCTCAATTCATAAGGGTACCCGAACATTCTTTGCTTCTGAAATCGATTTGTACAGCCATAATATTAAATGTGCTCACTGTATTATTTGGAGTTCGAAAACCATTGTCGGAGCCTTCACTAAATATAGCTGCCTTCACCTCGATATTCCTGACTATTTTAATTGGGTTTAAATCGCATCAAATTTCCTCAGCAGTTTATTGTCCCAAGCAATTGGGTGACGAGGTGAGATCCCTTTAGATACGGGATCCTAATGAACTTCGGAGAAAATTACTTTCTTTGAGAATATGAGTTTTGAAATGGATTTTGAAATACAGCATTAGATTTTTTTCATTAAATTGGAAGAAGTGGCAAAAATCCAAAGCCACCTAAACCTAAACCTGAAATGGAAAAGTAAAAACAGTAGATCCTTCTCACCCCCTCACACTATTTGTCCTTAAGTGATTCCATCCCAAAATTCAACATGACGGATTGCTAGATGTTCCTGTTATGTAAATAGCAATGTTTGGCACGGCCGCTGACCGATATAGAGTGCGGCAGCTGCGACGACAAATGCCATTGTCTCACCTCTATTTCGTGAACTAGCTTCTCTTATATGAACATTTTTCCCCATTTGGTGCGTTGAGTACAAGGAAGGCTTCAGCTCCGGTGGAGGAAGAGCAGTCACATCCTATGAACATTACACCGGGTATTGTGGTGCACACCTAGTCACACACCAAGAGAGTACAGTCTTCTGAGCAGTAGCAGGGCATTGCGATTCCCGTATGGAATGTGAGGTACATGAAGGTACGACGATTCACGGTAACCGGAGAGCAAATGGTACGGAATGCAGATGGCGGCGAACACAACGTCAGTATGCAGGCACACATGATAAAAAGAGACCAATTAAGTAATCATAGTTGGCCCAAACAGCAAAGACATTCTGCGGAGGTTACGAAATGAAAACGAAAACCGGTGAGAGCGTATTAGATGAGATTTTTCGTTTTAAACATGCGTGTGAAATAGAGCAGGAATGCAACTGGAACAGATTGGACCTTTCGTGATACAAACATTTCTTTTATTTATCAATGACCCGAAGTAGCACACTGATTTATATTAATGTTGAAAACAAGGAAAAGCCAAAGAACATGCCGGTCGGCATTTTAATCTTTGCTTTCAGTGATTTTTTTTAGACCTGAAGCTGATATACAGCTTTTCCTTTCTCGATTACTTCCTGGAGGGGCACTACACCGTATCTCATGTATCCCTGGGAATAAAAAGAACTCTGACAAGTATTTGAGTCAGGTACTGAGCCGGTTGAAATACCAAATTCCAGGCACCGTTCTGATTGGCGATCTAGGACCCTACGCATGAGGACAGTCAACAGCTGTGCGCCTTTACGTATAATGAACAAAGATATTCCTGGACGAGAGTGCCTCAGGGCTATACTGACCGGCCAGCGATACATGCAGATGCCCTATACTTCACTGCTGCCAGCCACACGTGCAATTTTATAGTACGTTTCTTCGTATCTGACGCAACCATATACGCAACGTATATGACGCAACTGATCCATCCATGAGCAGAACTGGAGTACGAATGATAATCGTCTGACGAATCTCTGTTTTAGGCACAATATTTCCCATTCCAAATGCAGGCATTCCGGATGACTGGTGGTTTGTGCAGGATGTGTGAGATGGCACCTAGATAGTACAGCACAATTCTCCGGTTATATCGAGCATAAATGCCATTTTGGCGGTTCTGCTATCTGAAGCTCGATGATTCGGTGATTCATCTCTACTCTACCGTTTTCAAAATCCTTCCGCACCAGAACAGTCACTAGCTGTGCTCCATTACGTACTATGAGCAATGATATACCTGGCCGAATTTGTCTCAGGGCAATACTGACCGGTCAGCGATACATGCAGCTGCCGTATAATTCACTGCCGTCAGCTATACTGCCTTTTTATAATATGTCTCTACGGATATGATGCAACTAGTCCTCTACTCATCCATCCATGAGCCGAAACTGGAGTACGAATGATAAATCGTCTGAAGCATCTTTATTTTAGACACAGAATTTCCCATTCCAAATGCAGGCTGTCGGGCTGACTGGTGGTTTGTGCAAGATACGCGAGATTTTAGCTAGATAGCATAGCCTATTTCTCGGGTATATACCGAACATAAATGCCATTTTGGCCGTTCTGCTCTCTGAATGGCGATGATGTACGGTGAATCATCTCAGCTTCAAATTGTTCTAAGAACTTTCGCACAAGAAGAGTCCATACCAGTGCGCCTTTACATATTATGAACAATAATATATCTGGCCGAAATTGTGTCTGGAAAACGCTGACCAGCCAGCGAGATGTGCAGCTGCCATACTTTTCACTGCTTCCAGTCACCCGTATCATTTTATACTACTCCTCTACATAAAAGACCATCCAGTTCTTTTCTCATCCATCCATACTGATGAGGATCAAACTACCTGCTTTTTTTACACCATGCACTATCTTCAGTTAACTCGTAATGTAACTGTAGCCATTGATCAGAAGAAGATGTCGTCAGGTGGAGCCCAGATTTCATGGAGTGTTTCAGCGCTAACTACTCCACTCTCTAGTTGGCGGGTCACCAAGGCACTGCACAGGAAATCCTGTCTTCCAGATTCACAACTCTCGCCTGCACTATATCCAGAAAGTGGCTCTTTCTGCTTCCTCCCCCAGTAATGTGAGCTACTGGTTCTTGGTCTTTTCGTTAAAGACCAGCGCAGACAGAAACTTCCGAGCTGATTTGTCGTGGAAAGTCTACAGCTGATACCAACGGGGAATAGCCCTTTTTGACAATCCTTGTCCGTACGCTCACGCATTGGTACTTCATGACTTTCCTCTTGTAAGACTCCCCTCATCATACAACCCGTTGTACTGTGATCTCCAACAGGATGTTTGTTTATTTTGCCTTTGTTTTTGTTGTATTTTGTAGTCGGTCGTAAGAATTCTGCTTTGTACCAACTCAGTGAAATGCAGCTTCCTCGCCACGTCAACCTTCATTTACTGTCATTTGGCAGTTTGCAGCAGATTGGATTTAAGTATTTTTTATGGTACTGGCCTTGCCTTTAAGAAAATTACTGCGTTGTTTCCACTTTACGGCATCTGGTCTCTTTTAATACCTCTGTCGTTCCAGTGTGTCAGGATGGGACAGCGGGACTTTATCCTGGTGCTAATCATACTGTCTTGTGTTAAAGCTGTTTTCCATCTTCAGATGCCTTGCGTTCGAGTATCCCGCAGACTACAAAGCTGGCAGTTGTTGTTCTCTCTCATAACCTTGCGATCAACTGAATAGTATAGGGAGACCGACAGAAACTGACAGCATGCCTGAAAATAAAGGCGAAGGGACCAGTCTGCAAACTCAGTCCAAGTAAATTTACGATTGATAGGATCCCGTTTCGTCCAGACGTCCTGTGAGCCCATTACGAATATCCTTGATAAACGTTTTTCGTCCACGCAGTTTCCTACCTCTGCCTGAGCAATGCCACACCTATCCCGTGCACTTGCACTCGTCTATCCAGGAAATTATGGGTAGCCGGGGTCCTGCCGTCTCCGGAATGTTTGCTAATGATGCACCCCAATTACTGAAGTGTCACTGCCTTTCAACTAGTCGAGTTGACGGTCCACTTTCGGCCCGATCTTTTCTTAGCTCTCGTTTGGTTTATTTGCTTGTCATTGGAGTTCCCTACTGCTAACACAGCTCTACACATTTCTACCTTGATCTCGTGCACTACTGATTAAAACGGGAGTTGTAGTTGATCTGTTCAGAAGTGGCGACCCAGCCTCCTCCTCAAGTGCCTGCTCACTATCCCCTTGATGCATTCTACAGTGGCCCCGGGGATCTCGTACAACATCAAAACCAGAGCAGACATGGAGTAGATCATGTAGTTACGGCATGTTGAAAGTTTATCTGTCATTCCAGTTCTGTCGATTTTCTGCAGCAACTTTTCGGTCTGCATTAGTGTGTCAGTGATTTTGACACTGACTCGGAGTGTAGTATTAAACCGCAATACAAGAGTTTTCACTCTTTGTCCTCAGTCGACGAAACGTGTCCTCATCGTACTTGAAAAAGACACAACATTCTAGTAGCCCAGCAGTTTTTGATCACCATGTATCTGGACTTCATGGCTAAGCAGGTAGCTACCTGGTCACCCCAACACAACTAGCTACGTTGTCCAGGGTTTTCAATATCTATTTTGCGTGGACATAGCTTGCTGTGGTTGTTGTGATGTCATCGGTGATACCCCATGTGCTGGGCTCCAAGAGAGGGTCACAAGTTATGTCTGTTGTTGCTAATATGAGGAGACACAAACCAATTAACATCAAGATGGCGGAGTAGGTGCAGCCGATCGGAGTCCATTTTAGAGTTCTTCCTACCTGAATATAAGGTGGGCTGAAGTGAAGTTGAATTCTCCTAGGTAACTGATAATCACGTCTTGCCTTACGGTTGTCATATAGTAGTGGGCCAGACCAGTCTAGATGAGGACTTGTAGTGTTGAACCGTCGGCGTTGGCAAGGTGTAACCAGATAACTGCTAGGTAACTTTTCATTTGCCGGGCCTGGCGAAGCAATTGGCTGATCGTCGAGATGTCTTCAAGAAGCACTGAATAAAATCGGGATTTCCCATTTCTGGGTGGAGATGCTGAAATGGTCCGTCTCTTGTGAGCGAATTTCGTTACAGGAAAAATGAGACAAAAAGAAATTGTAGGGACACGAAATGAGTTTTGGAATGCAGCATGTAGTGTTTTAATAAACGAAAACTAGTTGCCAAAATGCTCTAGCCAGCAAAACCTAAACCTGAGAAGGAGAAGTCAAAATACAGAAATAGAAGTAAGATGCCAACCTTCTCGCAGGCATCGAGAAGAATATCCTGAGGAGGAGGATCCTTGCCTAACTCATATATTTATTGTTGCTTGAATCCGTAGCACTATAAACATGATGATGGCAGAGGAATACTTTTCCTTGGGGACAAGACATACTTTTAGCGATTTTCCAGCTGAGTGCGATAAAGGCCTTTCGTTCACACTTACTCCATTATCTTCAACAAACTCCGGGGGCGATTTAACAATTTCTTATATAACGTAGCGTCTACCGCTTGGTCGACAGGCGGCTGATGACTTTTCTGTCTTGCTGATATTCTGGACCTCCTTCTCGTTGGCTCAGCCCCACTCAGCGCTGTTGCTGGCATTTTTTTTGCGGGATTTAAGGATTGAATTCTCGTCCCTGATTCCTACGGCGATAATTGCTTGATAACCGCTTTAAACTTGTAAACTGCTGGCATCCCTTTGCTTCCATATGAAGATATTCTTTCCACACTGTCTACAAGCAACAATCCTGTCGAATGTATGCCGACTGTGTCGTATTTGGTGCTGTGGCCAAGGTATGGTTGGCATAGCTGGTCGCGAGAGGTTGCACTCCATTGGTTTGATATTTATTAATTCGCGTTATCAGCTCCACAGCATCACATGCAGTAACTGACGGTAGCGTAGAGTTGCACGTCCAGCAGGACGGAACATACGTATCTGTCAAGGTGACGTTATCCTATTCCGAGTTGGAAGTAGACATCAACAGTCGCTAACGATTGAGCAGCTGTACTGCAAACATTGAGATGCCATCAATCATAGGAGCACTTACCATGCTGTTTGATATCCTCGAGGGACGGAGTTTAATAAAAATGTCTTGAACCGGGTTTCTCCAGTTGTCAGGAAATCATTCTGGATAAGACACACTAATGATCAATTTACAAAACTGAATAAAGTAGAGATGTGACGGGATGTGGCAGGAAAATGAACCCAATTGCAGGAGTCCGACGGCGAGGCAGGATCAGGATGCAGTATCTCCGTAGCGGGTGTAGAATCGGGACCAGACTGGGTCAGGACCTGAGAGATCGGGTTTACGAAGAGATACGGGTCGAAGACTTGGAGCAAGGTTCTTCTCTCTCTGAGTGTCGACCAACAATCTGGCAAGGGCTGACCGGATCTGTCGGAGTTTTATCCTCTTGTGGCTAATGGGAACCAGGTGCTGGTGATTGAGAAGAATTGGGAAAGATTGGGAATCGCGTGGGGATTAAGGACCAATTAGAGAGGAATGGGAAAAGTTGGGAAATGCCAGCCAGGACCATGACAGTACCCCCTCCTCAAGGGGAGCCTCCAGGCGACTTTCTCGGCTTGTCGGTATCGACTCGATAAATGTCCCGAATGAGGGAAGAGTCAAAGATTAAGGAGCGGGGAACCCAGGAAACCTCCTCTGGACCATACACTCACCAATCCACCAAGTACTGGAACCCTCTGCCCCTTCGGCACACATCCAATAAACGGACGGTGTACGCAGGATGGTTTTCAATGATTCGGGCTGGTGGGGGATTATCGGGCAGTGGAAACAAGGGGATGACCGAGAATGGTTTAACTTGGGAAATATGGAGGTAGGGTGGATGCGTAAGAAACTTGGTATCTTCAATCGGACCGCCGTAGAATTGACAACCCGTTCATCCCTGAACGGTCCTGGGAAGCTAGGAGCGAGTTTTCAATGCTGATTCTTGAGCGTAATGTCTTTGGCGGACAGCCATACCAATGCCCACGTTAGTTCTCCGGTGCCGGGGTCCGGTGTATGTCGGCTGTCTCCTTGTAGCGATCTGCTGACCGGGCTAGAGCCGCAGATGTCTCCTCCCAAATCCTGCGGTACCGGTCGATATGATCGCGGACGGATGGTACAGTAATCTCTGCTACCTGCGCGGGAAAGAACGGGGGCTGGTACCCCAGCGAGCACTCGAACGGGGACTTTCCTACGGCTGAACTCACGAGGGAGTTGTGGGCGTACTCGACCCACGGGAGTTGGTCGCTCCAGGTGTCTGGGTTGTTTTCGGTCAAGCAACGCAACGTAGCTTCCAGGTCCTGGTTAATCCGCTCCATCTTTCCCTTTGTCTGGGGGTGGAAGCCGGATGATAGGCTGACTGATGCAGCCAAGGCTAGACAAAATACTTTCCACACCTTGGAGACGAATTGGGGACCTCTGTCTGAGACGATGTCGAGGGGGATTCCGTGGAGCAGAAGACATGGCGGACAAGGAGGTCAGCGGTCATTTGGGCCGAGGGGAGTTTCAGTAGGCCTACAAAATGCACAGCCTTCGAAAATCTGTCTACCACGGTGAGAATAGTCGCACTTCCGTGGGATTTTGGCAGTCCTGTGCCGAAGTCCAGGGTGATGTGCGACCATGGGCGTCAAGGAACAGGCAAGGGGCGAAACAATCCTGCAGGCGGCCGATGATACGCCTTTACCCGGGCAGAAGTTGGACAAGCCGCGACGTAGGAGCGGAGGTTCTACTCCATGGAGGACCACCAAAAATGTCTTCTCAGGAGTGCCAGGGTTCGATTACCTCCGGGGCGGCAGGCAAATCGAGACAAATGCCCCCACTGGAGGATCTGAGATTGGACGAGTTCCGGCACATAGCGGCGGTCGCTGGGTCCCTTACCTGGGTCCGGGTCATCCCTTTGCGCTTCCTTTACCAAGGACTCGATCTCTCAGTGAGGGAGGCCACCACGCAGGACGGGGAGATGATCGTTTCTGGAACGGATGTGTCCTCCCTGGAGTCATATTGGCAGGAGAGCGCTTTCGACTTTCCGTTCCTGGACCCTGGGCGGTAAGTGATGGTAAACTAGAATTGCCCACAGAATAATGCTCAACGGGCCTGCCGGGGGTACAGGTGTCTGGCCGTCTGAATATACCCCAGGTTTTTGTTATCTGTCCAGACGACGAATGGATGCGCTGCACCATCCAGCCAGTGCCTCCACTCTTCCAACGCCAGTTTGACTGCCAATAGTTCTCGATTTCCCACGTCATAATTACGTTCCGCGTGGGACAATCGGCGGAAAAAGAAAAGCACAGGTGTGAACCGTTTCGCCCGTATCCGACCGTTCGTACAGGACTCCTCCTGCCCCGTAATCTGAAGCGTCCACCTCCAAGATAAATTGTCGGGACGGATCCGGATGGATCAGTATCTGGGCGTTGGTAAAGTGCCTCTTTACGTTAGTGAATGCTGTTTCCGCTTCGGTGTCCCAAGAAAAGGTTGTGAAGAGTGATGTAAGCCGGGTGAGGGGGGCTGCCACCCGAATATAGTCCCTAATAAAACGGCGGTAGAATATCCCGAATCATAGGAACCATTGGAGTTGCTTGCGTGTCGTGGGCTTAAGACATTCCTCCACCGCACCCATCTTCTCGAGGTCCGCTCTCACCTGCCCGCCTTCGATTATGTATCCTAGGAAGCTGACTGAAGAGACATGAAACTCACATTTCTCCACCTTCACAAACAGGTCGTTTTCCCACAGCCTCTGAAAGGCTCCACGGACATGGCGAACATGTTATTGCACGCTGCGGAAAATATCAGGATGTCGTCTAGATGGACGAATACGAAACGGTTAATGAAGTCCCTTAACACATCGTTGATGAAGGCCTGGAAAGCGTTGAGAGCATTAGTAAAGGCCAAACGGCATTACAAGATATTCAAAATGGCCCAGAGTCGTGTTAAAGGCTGTCTTCCACTCATCCCCTTCCCGAATCCCGAAGGTGGTAGACATTCCGTAGGTCCAGCTTGGAAAAGATGGTCATTCGATGTAGCGGGTCGAAGGCTGATCTAATGAGAGGTAGTGGGTACTTATTCTTAATGGTTATATTGTTAAAGCCTCGATAATCGATGCAGAAGCGATGCGCGCCATCTTTCGTTTCCATAAAGAAGAACCCGGCGGGAACAGGGGAGGAAGAGAACCTGATGAGGCCCGATGCGAGGGACTCGCCCTGGTATTTCTCCATGGCCTCCCTGTCTGGTCATGATAAATTATAGAGGCGACTTCTGGGTAGCAGGTCCCCTGGAAGAGGTTCGATGGCACTGTCTTAAGGGCGGTGCGGAGGCAGGATAAGTGCTCGTTGTTTGCTGAACACCTGACCCGGGTCGTGGTATTCAGCAGGTACCCTGGAGAGGTTCAGGTCTTCGGAGACCGGCGAGGTCGCCCGAGCCTCCCTGGGAGGTGGGGCCGAAAGTAGACAGTTGGCGTGGCATGCGGGACTCCATCTGGCTATCCTCCCGGCGGTCCAGTCGATCTGGAGATTGTTCTGATTCAGCCATGGGTAACCTAGGACTACCGGGGCTCTGGGTGACTGAATGAGGCTGAAACGTACATTTTCCCGGTGATTGCCGGAAAGAATCAAGGTCAGGGGCCGCGTACAGTGGGTCACCCGTGCAAGCAGTCTCGCTTCCAGGGCCCTGGCCTCCAGGGGGATGGTTAACGGCTCCCGCGGTATCAGGCCTGGGTGGCTATGCCCTCGTCCAGCAGGTTGCCCTCCGCAACGAAATCCACCAGAGCGGGTAGGGACTGGGACTGCAGCTGGTATTTCACGGTGACCGGGATCTGCATCCGTGTCTGGTGTGATGAAGGGAGCATCATTCGGCTCACCAGGGCTCCCTGTCTAACTGGTGAGCCCTCCCCTTTTGGCCGCTGAAGGCAGGTTTCACGGAAGTGGTCTGGTTGGCCGCAATAGTAACAGGCCGTAGCTCTCCACCTCCGCGTCCGTTCGGCTATCCAGAGCCTATTCCGTCCAGTCTGCATCGGTTCTTCTTCCAGGACGGTGTGGACAGATGGATTAGGAAGAGCAGAGGAGCAGGAACGAAACTGTGGGGAGCCGAGGAAGGCGAATTGGTGGAAGTCGAGGACAGTGCGTTTACCCGAGGAGCTGGGTGACTCGTACTTTCCCACCGACGCTCCCGCAACCGGTCGTTCGCACTTGGTCGCTAAAGAGATTCGCGCATTAAGGCTGTCCGTGTCGTCTTTCGCTGCCAGTTCGTCCTTAATCTTTTCGGCGAGACCTTGAAGGAACACCTTCTCGTCATTCCATCCTGAGTCGGCTGCCAGGGTGCGGAATTCTATGGCATATTTAGCCACACTCAAAGGACCTTGACACAGGGTCGGCAAGCGTCTGGTGGAGTACTTTCCGCGAAGGGGCTGTTCAAACACCTTCCGCATCTCCGAGCCGAAGGTGGGGAAGGAGGCGCAAACCTCAGTTTGGTTGTCACAAATAGACGTAGCCCATGCCAGGGCATCCCCTCGCAGCAGCCCCATGACTTACGCGATCTTCGACTTATCTGATGCATATGTCCGTGTCTGTTACTCGAAAACCAGGGAGCATTGTAGTAGGAATGTCTTGCACCTCCCTAGGTTCCCCACGTAGGGTTCTGGCTTCGGAACATACGGCTCGCGAGGGGATCTTATTGACGGTTCCAGGGGGCAGACGGCCCAGGTCGCCCGGATGGGCCGGCCGGAGTTCTCGGGGGGTGCGACGCACTAAGGAAGACGGACATATGGTCCACCTGCTCACTGACCTTGGCCACACTTGTGGCCAGCGTATAGAGGTGTTCCGTAACTTTCTGAAGCAACTGGTTGTGGGCGCCAATTAACTGTCCTTGGCAGGCGAGGACCTGCTGCACGGGATCCGAGTCCGCTGGGTTCATGACTGTCCAGATTGCTCTGTGACGGGGACGTGGCAGGAAAGCAAGCCCAAGTGCAGGACTCCGACGCGGAGGCAGGATCAGGAGGCAGAATCTCCATAGCTGGTATAGAATCGGGGCCAGGCGGGGTCAGGACCTGGGAGATTTGGTTTACGAAGCGATACGGGGTCGAAGACTTGCAGCATGGTTCCTCTCTCTCTGATAGTCGACCAACAATCTGGCAAGGGCTGACCAGAGCTACCGGAGTCTTATCGTCTGGTGTCAAATGTAAATCTGGTGCTAGTGATTGAGAGGAATTGGGAAAGATTGGGAATCAAGTGTGGGGATTAAGGTCCAATTAAGGAGGAGAGGGAAAAGGTGGGAAATGCCAGCCAGGACCATGACAAGAGAAACAGAGAGAATGAGTCTGTGCATTATGGCGGTGAATACGATGAAAGTTCAGCTTCCTCAAATATTTCACCTATCAATCTGCCCGGACTCCTGTTTCAACAATCCCGTCCTCCTGTGTATGCAGGGTGGTAGCACGTATATGGGGCGAATTCTGTTCCAGAAGACAGAAGACGACCCGATGTGTTGCAGACAGCAGTCTCTTGAGTTCTCCATTCCAGGGAAAATGACTTTCTCTCAGACGTTTGAAAACGTTAACAATTGCTTAGAACCACGTTCCCTTGACTGTATCATGATAATGCTAAAATGAGAGGGAAATGAGCTGGTGAGACAAGTCCAGACAGAATCTTGGAATGAGGAGCGAGAAAATTGATCATCGTATTCACGGTCATAAAAGTCCTCCTGTCACCGATATAACTGTCAATCTTTTTTCTATGCAGCAATTATATTCAGTGTGCCATCTTCTCGACAGTTCCAGGAAAGAAATGGGAAGACAAAAAAATAAAATAAAACGGCAACTCTGGAAAAGCACATTTGGAGATGCAAGGTATTACCTTAGTGGGCTGTCACTGAAATAAAAATCTTTCGGTATATTTAGTAAGTTTGTTTTATTTTTTTTTCAATAGTAGCGATACAGTGCGGAGGACTGCCTAACAAGCCTTGTGCCACTCTGTTCCTGCAACCACCGACAAAAAATATTTATCTCGTGGTGATCAAGGAATAATTTACATTTTCCAATTAACCCACCCCGTATTCTTTGAATTACGAAGTTAACCAGTTTCTCTGGGGAACCTCTACCTACTCGAACCTGTGGACGTACAGAGTCTCTTCACAACACAGCGCCACAAATGAACTACGAACTCCAAAATATCTCAAACTATAGCAGAGCAGTGCTAACCAAAAGCCCACGTGGCGTCCAAATGGAGAGACTGAAAGACAATTAATGCAAGAGAGGGAAGAGATTTTTTAAAAAAAAAAAGAAAACACCGAATCAGAAAGGAATGGACTTGTATGTCGAGTCCTGGAGGGATAACGTGTCAGTTTGATGTCATATCGTTAGGAAACTCTCAGAGGGAGAACAACAATAGGGAGATAATAGTACGTGGAAATACTGCCGGAGTAGCAGGCTCGAAGGGAAAGAGACAGATATGAGAGTAAGAATGAGAGTTGATAATACAATTAGCACACGCACAAACACAAAGAGTACAGAAGGGAAGAGAAGAAGAGAGAGGGTAAATAATGGAAACGAAGAAATGACAGACAGCTATGTATAAGACAAGCAGCGAAACAAACGAAAAATGAAACGACAGGTAGATAGAGTATCTGGGCAGAGGTACTGAGAGAATAACAGAATGTTAGGGAGAAGAGAAAGGGACAGTGGTGATTGGAGAAAGTGATCATCGGTATTATAAAAAGAGATTAAACTAACAGAACGACACATATATCAAGGAACAAGAAATATACAATAGAAAATTGGGAGATATTGATGGCTGGAGTAAGGCAGAGACCTGGAAGTAGAAAGATAACGAAAGTGAGAGAGAAACAAAGGGAGTAGAAATAAAGAAGGATATTGACGTAGGTAGAAATTGAGAGGGGGAGAGAGAGAGTTTGAGCGAGATGCAGATACAATGAAGGAGGAAAACCTGTATCCTTCACAGCATTCATTCTTTGTGCTCCATACAGATTACTTGGTTTGCGCTGGTCACTGAGAGTCTGTAAAAATGGACAATCTTTGTACTGTGGAGCTCATGTACTCCTAGGTTGTCGAAGGTTCTGGTATCTTTCATCAGGGAGGAGCCAGAAGTGTATCCGCCGCGATACGATGTGTCAATCAAGTTTCGGCTAAATTAATGTTTGAGAACGGACAGACAAAACATTAAAAATATACATAAATGAAAGGGCATGCTACATTTCTTTCAGCATCTTGAGATATGTCCGACATATCAGCTGCAATATGTCCAAAGTTCTCCAGAAGAATAACTGGGCAAGTTTTAAGCTGAGTTGTAGAAATATTGAATGATCATATGCAAATATTTTAGGGGGCCTTATGCCGTATTGTGCCGTATATCTTCACGCTGTTGAGCTTAATCTATCATGGCGGGTGCAGTCAAAACGCTACCCTGGGTGTTACTAAGCTCATTTGGCACTAAAACATCAACAGATAGCGAATGACGGAATGACAAAATGTGAGCACACACACAAAGAGACACAAACACAGACATAAACACACGTGCGAGCGCAAGCTCTTTCCGACAGACTTACAGATATAGACACCGATCCGCAGAAAATGAAGCAATAATGTCAAGAGTGTAAGGATGGAAACCGCGAAGCAGGGATATGTATTTACTATTATACGGAGAATCGCTCTATCATACATAACTGCAGTTTCTCTGTGACTTTGTCAATTTATTTCAGCATTGTTTCTATGTAAAATCCCGAGATATGTGTATAAACATATGTCTCAGGAACCGACAGAAGTCTGAGATTTGCCCTTGTATTTATCGGTGCTTTGCTGAAAGTCGGCAAGAAGCTCTCTCTTAATATTTCCACCGTAGATCTCTTTGACATGTCAATCGACTGTACAATGGAAAAATAATGTATTTTCAAGAGCTGCAGGCTTATGTCGTCAGAGGGCTGTCTCAGTCCGCGGGTTGTGACGCTCATCCCTTGAGGTACATGGAGCTGTTGCATTTGGGACAATAGGCGGAGCATGTCTCAAGGGGCTGCGTACCATTGGACGCTTTTCCTTTCCTGCCCACTATAGTACTTAAACAGTAGAATCGGAAAGTCCTGAATCCTGGTGATAATTTGTTGATGAGAAAATCATTCAACCCATTCTTCATACAAATAATGTGGAGATTCGTCATCTGGATCGTGTGCGGAGCCTGGTTAACTGGTTTGTACGCAGCAGACAATTCAAAAGCTTTCTGGAAACTGAATTTTAAAAAAACCGTTAATATATCACTTCATGTTTTGACTTTTTTTTTAGATACGAGTCATGGAAACTCTGTCACTCAGACAATGCCACCGCAGCTGAAGACAGAAGAAGAGACTGTGAGTTTCAGCTGCACCTATGATACTACACAGAGTGCCTATACTTTATATTTGTACCGACAAAGATCAGAGCAAAGTCTCGAGTACATCCTGTGCAAAGATACTATTGGTTACGAAGACACAGCCGAATTTGCCAAAAGACGCTTCAAATCCTCTCTGGACAAGGAAAGGAAATTATTTAGTGTCACCATCTCAAAGCTGCAAGTGGGCGACTCCGCAGTTTATTACTGTGCCCTAGCCGCACAGTGATGCATTGTAGTTAAATGCTGGTACAAAAATTCACTTACTGTCGAATCCATGCTTTGATCGCTGCAGCTTGATATATTTGTAAACTCCTTTTCTCATTGTGGTTTCACGCCACTAAGAGTACGTATTGATGTTTCCCTCGCCTTCGTCTGTGAAGACTGAGCAATGGTGCAACCGCACCGGTCTTTCCAGTGACGCAGTGAGATCTAGAGCCTCTGCCATCGAATTTAATTTGTGAAAGATACGTTAACGGGACAAGAGAATTATGAGCAGTAAAATTCAGACCGCCATCACTCATGTGTGTGTGTGTGTGTGTGTGTGTGTGTGTGTGTGTTATGTTGTTCAGAATAGTGGTTACTGTCCAGTGTGTCAATGCAATTCATGGCGACTGGATTCAATGCTATCTGGCTGCAGTTGTTTAGTCGTTTAAATCAAAGATTTTTTAGATATTTGTTCCTGCGATGATGAATCATTGTCCTGAGATAGATAGATAGATAGATAGATACTTTATTCATCCCCATGGGGAAATTCAACTTTTTTTCCAATGTCCCATACACTTGTTGTAGCAAAACTAATTACATACAATACTTAACTCAGTAAAAAAAAAGATATGATATGCATCTAAATCACCATCTCAAAAAGCATTAATAATAGCTTTAAAAAGTTCTTAAGTCCTGGCGGTAGAATTGTAAAGCCTAATGGCATTGGGGAGTATTGACCTCTTCCTCCTGTCTGAGGAGCATTGCATCGATAGTAACCTGTCGCTGAAACTGCTTCTCTGTCTCTGGATGGTGCTATGTAGAGGATGTTCAGAGTTATCCATAATTGGCCGTAGCCTACTCAGCGCCCTTCGCTCAGCTACCGATGTTAAACTCTCCAGTACTTTGCCCACGACAGAGCCCGCCTTCCTTACCAGCTTATTAAGACGTGAGGCGTCCCTCTTCTTAATGCTTCCTCCCCAACACGCCACCACAAAGAAGAGGGCGTTCTCCACAACTGACCTATTGAACATCTTCAGCATCTCACTACAGACATTGAATGACGCCAACCTTCTTAGGAAGTACAGTCGACTCTGTGCCTTCCTGCACAAGGCATCTGTGTTGGCAGTCCAGTCTAGCTTCTCGTCTAACTGTACTCCCAGATACTTGTAGGTCTTAACCTGCTCCACACATTCTCCATTAATGATCACTGGCTCCATATGAGGCCTAGATCTCCTAAAGTCCACCACCATCTCCTTGGTCTTGGTGATATTGAGACGCAGGTAGTTTGAGTTGCACCATATCACAAAGTCCTGTATCAGTTTCCTATACTCCTCCTCCTGTCCATTCCTGACACACCCCACTATGGCCGTGTCATCAGCGAACTTCTGCACATGGCAGGACTCCGAGTTATATTGGAAGTCTGATGTGTACAGGGTGAACAGGACTGGAGAGAGTACGATTCCCTGCGGCGCCCCTGTGCTGCTGACCACCGTGTCAGACCTACAGTCTCCCAACCGCACATACTGAGGTCTATCTGTCAAGTAGTCCACTATCCAATCCACCATGTGAGAGTCGACTCCCATCTCCGTTAGTTTGTGCCTTAAGATCTTGGGCTGGATGGTGTTAAAGGCACTAGAGAAGTCAAGGAATGTAATCCTCACAGCACAACTGACCCCCTCTAGGTGAGAGAGTGATTTGTGCAGCAAATACGTGATAGCATCCTCCACTCCCACCTTCTCCTTATACGCAAACTGAAGAGGATCCTGGGCGTGCCTGGTTTGTGAATCCTGAATCTGAATAAGTGAAGTTTTGAAAAAGTCCTTAAAGGTATCAGTGAGCAGGTGCGCACACCCTGACTACATGACCTGATATGTATTCTTGCCAGTTCTTATAACTGAGAGAGAGTGATATCTGTTAGTTTCCTACCGATGTTTGCTGAAGCTACAGAAGTGATGGCAGCGCTGTGGGCTTTTAATTCGGAGCGTACATCTATGTTCACCTACATAGATTAGCGTGATAAGTAAGTCAGCAGAAGAAAAGGGACCCTGAATTGGGGAATGGATTTGGAATTAACGGAACCTGAGCAAATTACGGGAGCTTGGAGAAATCCATGTTCATGTCATCATGATAGTCGATACCCAAACCAAATGTGGGAAGTTGTCTCAGGATAGCAGAATAAGAGGACATGGACGCCATGTTGGAATGGATTTGGTAATTAAATTGAAATGGTTGGGATACATTGAAATCCTTCCTGCTGCAGGATTCGCAAAGATTCGCAACGATTCGTACGATAACTTGGACCCACAACCTACGTCGAGTCTCTCCGACGTTGTGCACACCGGATTATAAACACTGCATATAGTGAATAAGACCAAAAGGTGAAAGAACAAAGGAGAAAAAATACACGATTTTAGCCCACAGAGTTTGCTCCGCTATTTCATGATAGCTGAATTATTTCTCTTCTCATTCCCAACCACAGTTCCTCTCCCCCTATACACTTTACACTGACCAATCGAAATCCATCTACCTCTGTCTTAAATATAGGTACAGATTTGGCCTAAGTAGATATTTGTGGCAAAGAATTCCACATGGTCCCCACTCTCGGGCTAAATAAATAAATAAATAAATAAATAAATCCTCATCTCCGTTCAAAAAGGACGCCCATGTATTTGAGCCTCTTTCTCATTTCAACATCTGCTCAATAACCTCATTTTATTATCAGTTCCAGCCTCCTGTAGGGAAGCCAATACTGAATCCAAATAGCCAAGTTTCACTCTTTGCATGTCTTTGCAGATGAGGATACATTTGTGAACATATTTAAGAGAATCCATTCACATACATAATCCTCATGCACAGTTCACACTGAAAAAACTAAAACAATTTGCTGGTGCATACCCACAGTTTGAACACGGGAGATTAGAATGATTTGATGGTCTTGTGAGTGGGATGATGTGATTGTCTATTGACCTTAGGAAGTGGTGGGGATGTGATGCCACGGGATGACATATTCCAAACCCGAATTTAAACCAACCTGCGGTTTGTGACGCAGTTCTCATTTTTATTTTTGATGCAACATTGTTGTTACTGGACGGAGGTGTGAGGCTTCACTGGTTTTGTTTATTGCACGTTCATTTTTTCCCTTGCAATCCAGTATCAGAGAGTGAAGGCATTTTCGGAGTTATCCCAGTTCAAATGACTGGATTAAGTTCATGTCGTTCAGCATTTTAGGCAATGGTAGACCTTAGACTTCCTTCAGAAATTGTGGCATGCACATTTGAGTTGAGCCTCTGCAAAGTCAGGAAGGTTTGTGTAGTGACCACCCTCCAGTCAAAAGGTCGATACTTAGAAGGAATTGATTTTTTTTTTCAGGGAAGTTTCTCCGTACTGACCGTATAAATCACATGGTCTTTTGAATTTATCACTTTAAGTCTGTGCGTTGATGAAAACTCGTGAAAAACAGTTTCTAGCTTTGAATGCTTTTGCCATCAAACTGATAACTTCCGGTTAAGTTAGTCGTTTATTACTTTTCTAAGAACGAGCAGAGGTTAATCAATCTCGTGATTTTTTTTAAAATCCTGTCACAGTTTCATATTCATTGCTATTGCATTCGTACCATTGCGCCTGAATTTGTTTGAATTCCCAAAAGTCCACCCACCAACATTTTTCTCCTGAACCCATCCAGTCTCTCCTGATCAGGCAGAATTTGAACATCTTTGTAAATCTCTCATGCACCCTTTTCACTCAGCTATCGTCAACTGCACTACGGTAACTAGAATTTTAAGAATTACAGTTGGTGCTGTAACGCAGTTATAACAGTAGTACCATATCTTGATCTCAGTATCGAATTCGCTGCAGGTAAGCAAGGCATTCTTTTCAGTCCATTTACACATCCAAGAAAACATGCACTTTTGCCCAAATGCCGCTGTTCTATGAGTCCAACCTACCACGTACTGAGTAATTCCTAGCCTGGGATGTCTTATTGAAATACATCTTTTCCCGCTTACCTGTATTGCAATTGAAATGTGTTTCTTGTTTGCCCAGCAAAAGCAGGGAACTGTCGATTTCGGAATAGCCAATAGGAGTGAACTGTCAACAGTTTCCAAAATAACACATTTCATTTACCTTGATGACTTGCCCTATTAAGTACCTGATCTATCTTTATTTGCGGCACATCGGGGTTGATATTGTGTGTTTTATTCGTTGAATATCGTATACTGTTATATCGTCTCGACTTTTTCTTCTATTGATATATAGAAGCAGTATTAGGTTATTTGACACATCGAGTGTGCTGCCCTATTTCATAACGGCAGTTTCAAATTTCCTCGCACCCTCAGTGTTCTGTCTTCTGATCTTTTCCCCACAAATCCTGACAAATCTATTACATATAAATGTTTGCCTTCAATATGCATAACGTCTTGCCCTCCACACCTGCGTATGGCTATGATTCACAGAGAGGCATCGCTCTCTGCTGAAAGAAATTCCTCCTCATCCATTTTTTTTTCTAAAAGGACACCGTTTATTCTGAGGTGGCGTCTTCTGGTCTTAGATTCTCTCTCTCTCTCATGAAGGGAAGAATCTTCTCTATACCCGCTGTATGAAGGCTTTCGCCATTGGATAGATTTCAATGTCATCACACCTCGTCCTTCCGACTTCCTTTGACTATGCACACAGAATCATTAAACGTTCCTTATATGCAAGCCTTTCAAACATCAAATGATTTTCGTGAACGTCGTCGGAATCCGTTCCAGTTTGAATGAATGAATGACATTTTATTTCGGTCGGTACAAACAAACAAAAAAGTATCAATTTTAACGATTATTTCGTAACGATGATTTCATAAAACAACATTAAAGAATAAAAAAATCTTTAAAACAGAATGAAAGTGTGCAGAAAGTGAAGCTACAGCTTATTGCGCCTACCTCTCTTACTTATCAGTGGTGATTTATAAGTCTGTGGCCTAATGTAGAAGGAGTCAATTTTAGAAAACCTAGCACTTTTATTTTTTCGACATATTCCCCTCCTAACGAAATCCAGTTCGAAGTATAATTTGTATGCTTTACACCCATTCATTTTAAATCGATTATTTTATATTTTTTCATGAAATTATTCTTAAATAACTTGTTTAACTTGTTAAGAGTGCTATATATATTTTTTAAATTCTTACTACTACTGTTCCATACATTCACCCATTGACTGAAATACAATGATTATATTTTTAACATTGGTTCTTATCCTCTAGTTTTGAAATATACATATTCCTCTTAAATCATGTTGACTTTCTTTCATTTAAAAAAGTCTTTGGATACTTTGTGGTAACTGATCATTTTTTTTACTTTATACATAATTTGTATTATTCTAAAATCTACGAAATCTCTGAATTTTAAAGTGTTTATTTGAATAAATAGTGAATTGTTTGGCTCAAAATAACTTGTCTTATGTACAGGTCTAATAAATTTATTTTGGAGTAGAAAAAAATGAATTTGTAATTGCTTTGAATGTTATTCCCCATACCTCTACACAGTAAGTCATGTAAGGGACTAAGGGAACATAATATAGATTTCAGCCCATGCTTTGCTCTCTCAGGTACGTGGCCTAAAGCTGTTCACTCCAAGTGAGGCTTCAGCAATGTTTTATAAACTCTCAAAATAAAATCCATGTTTTTATATACTAGACCTAATGAATTGAATGCTAACATCGCACTTGCCTTCCTCAACGCAGAATCAACCTGCATATTAAACTTCGGGAAGCGTGCACAAACAATCCCTATTTTCTTTGCTTTATTGTTTGAATTATTTTTTCTATCCATTGAGTAAATAGTCAAAACTTTCATTTCCCTTTCGTTTCCCCACACTGTATTCCATATGCCCCTTTTTTGCCCTTTCTACTAATCTGGCTAAGTCCATCCGTAGCCTACCTACGTTCTCAAACTCTCTTGTCACTCTACCCATCTTCGTATCCAGCAAAGGCAATAATTCCATAATCCAAGTGATTAACAGCTAATGTGTTAACAATTGGTCACAACACTCCCCTGTGCAACACCACCAGTCACTAGCAGTCAAACAGAAAATACTCTCGTTACTTTCATTCTTTGAAGTATGTGAGAATTGTGTTTAAGTCACTTCATCGTGGTCCTGGATATTCTGGAGTTTAAAAGACCTATGGATTTCTCAGGGAGCGGTTTTATTGGCCCCGAATGAGCCGGAGGACAAGGAATACTACAAATCTTGCATTCGATGCACTTGGAGGAAGACGCTGCCATCGTGGGCCACGACAATGTCCCACTTATAGAATGCAGGGTCCTTTGACCTAGTGGCGTCAACGTATTTAACTTCTGGTCCACAGCTACAACTGCAAACGAAATGAAGGTACCAGGTACTTGCCACATTATCTGAAGTTCGGGCACGAGGTGAGGTTGCCCATCGACCTTTGTTTTAGGGCCGGCGAGGAAGACCTACTACCGAAGATTTATTTTAAGTATGTTTCCATTATGGGAATGGAGCTTAAAAGGGCACATGAACGAGCTGAAATCGTAGATGCAAAACAGAAACAAGGAAATAAGAGAAGGTTTGATCGAAACTTTATTTACTCCCAAGTCAAGCCGGGAGAGCAAGTCCTCTGAGGAAATTTGGGGCTACTTGGGGAAGCATATGTTGGCTAAACGGTGGGTGGCTTCGTCCTATGAAGTTAAGATTAACATGCCAGAGATACTAATTTTTCGGGAGAAACCAGGATGGGAATGGGTCTGACACGATTCTCGATCGGAAACACCTTCTGCCACTGGGACAAGAGCAGCGGTTTGACCCAGAGCCGAACTGGAGTTTAAACCTAGTAAGTGGATTCTGCAGCGGCGCGGGTGTTTGATTGAGCAAAAGCATGAGAGATTAGACCGACCCCTCCCCCGAATGGGATACTAACTGGGAGAAAGAGTAAATGGGCGAGTGTTATATTCTGCCTTTTGCTAATTCCCCACTGATTGAGGAATGGATTCCCAATTATTCTCACGTTGTCAGTTGGATTCGGGGTGGGGGCGTGGTAGGCGGGTGCTATTGCGGACAGCAGGATTTAGCGGGACACTGCACGGGCTGGAGCGGGGCTCAGCCAAGCATTCCGAGTTTCAGTAGGACACGAGTTTGTGGCTTTGCATGTAGGATTGGCAATTTATCACAGTTCCATGAGAACTTCACTACATTTGGTGGAGCAGATTTTAACACCCTCGGAAGGGTGTCACTGCTTATATTTACTCTGAAATTAAACCTTATGAACATCGGCGAGACCATGAGTGCGAGCAGCAACAGTTTCCTGGGCCGACGGTACTGAAAAGGTTGGCACACCGACATTGAATTGCTCTTACTAGACATGCAGCTTCCGGGCTTCATCGTGGCTGAGTAGTGCTGATAGGTCTCACTTTCAGCGCACCACTGGCGAATACGAGAGTTGAATGTGTAATTCTGTACCTGGCAGAATACAGCCTCTCCAACAGCAAGCCTCCAAAAGTGCCTACTTTCTTGTTACACACGAAAACTGAACTCCCTTCGGACTGCAACTTAGGAACAGAGGACGGGGAGGAGATCTGGCCCATGAACACCTATCATGTAGGATGACAGGCGTCTGGTCAAGTACAGGAGCTGGTGAAACATATAATTCAACGAGATTGCTTTGCTGTCCTTTGAAGGAAGAGGGCTATCACAGAGGCAAAATGTTTTCGCATAACTCGCAGCATTGTATGGCCAGACGGTTCGAGGGAATTGCTCTAGCGATGCTGCTCGCAAGAAGAGTGAGCATTTTGCTGTGATTAGTCAAGAATGCTGTGACTACATTACTGACAAGTGGGGCTACCGTTGGGATCTGTGCTGTAGAAGCTTTGGGGATGTATGCTGGATATGGAATGCGCACGTTTAGATGGGTTTCCGATGAGTTTCCTTTTGATTTTAAGTAAACTGTCGAGACGTAATGAAGTAACAGCTGAAAGAATTGTTTATCAACGAATGCTATCGAATATTTGTTGAACAGGGTGGCTTTCAGAAGTCTCATTTGCTGGTAGATGATTAATTGAATGCTATCTTTTATGGCTTTCTCCAAGTCGGTGGTTAACGAGCATATCCGTAGTCAGTATAGTATGAATAACATGAAAAACCCGTGAACTTCCCCTTAAAAACCAATATTCTGAAAATAAGTGGCAAATTAAAAAAAAAAAAATCATGGTAAGTGCAAAGGGGTCCAGGCATAATTGTAAAATCTGGCAAACACAATGAAAATCAAAGTAAGACATCCCCATTCTCTCACGCCAACAGCATGTACGTGTGTATCTTTGCATTTTTACTTCTTCCAACTGTCTCCTCTCTCTCTCTCTCTCTCTCTCTCTCTCTCTCTCTCTCTCTCTCTCTCTCTCTCTCTCTCTCTCTCTCTCTCTCTCTCTCTCTCTCTCTCTCTCTCTCTCTCTCTCTCTCTCTCTCACTCTCTCTCACTCTCTTTCCCTCTCTCTAGCCTTTTTCTCACACTGTCCCTTTTTTCTATCCATCTAACGCTCCATCCATGTAACGATCTACCGAGCTCTCTGTTTCTTTCTCTTGTTTTCTTCATTCTTTCTTGTGTTCTTCGATTTAGCAAGCCTGTTTCTTTCTACAATATAGTCTTTGTCAAAGCTGGTAGTTTCTATCTCCATTATGTTGTACATTTGCTGTGCTTATCGACATTCCTGGATTGACAATTAAAGCATGTTTCACCTCATGATCATCTTGGGATAGCATGGGACTGAACTGCTCCAACAATTGCAAAATTCTGTTTAATCGTCCATACCTGGGCCACCGCAGGGATTTTACCATCGGTTGACCATGGCACTGTGTACTATACTTACAAACAGGAAACCGAAGAATGCATGTGTTCGGGCGCAAGGTTTAAAGAAAATGTGGGCATATCGCAGCTGATCCGTTTCTTATTTATCTACCTTCGAGTTGTAATCTTCATTGCTATTTGGTTGTTATTTGCATTCGGGGCAATTTGATCTCCGTCTCCATCATGTTTCCCGTCAATCGACGGTTGAGTTCCGTGTCACTGCTTGTGTTATATACAAAGCTGAAAACGGATTTAAAGCAGACGAAATCCAGGAAAAATACAAAAGGGTCCGAGAACGCAGTACTATTGGCAATCGATGGTGAGGATGAGCATTAGGATCTCTAGTTTGTGCTTAATTATCTTCGTCATCATGTCAGTTGCTGGGAGGGACGCTGCCCGTCTTTGAAGTATAATTCTAGGAGCTGATAGACGATTCTGTTCAGATTTCTGACTTAGAAGTGCTAGCTTTCGTCAGCAGTCTAATGTCTGAGGAATTGTTATCCACAATTTCCAGGGATGTGTGTATGCAAATATGACACCATGAGTCGTAGTTCAGTTTCAAGAGTAGAGAACTGCGTTGGCTCCTGGCTGTACTGATGCTACCACTATGTCTATTAATTTACGAAGGTTGACGTCAGAGGCACTATAACTTATTTACCTTGATGCTACTGGTCTTCCTAGCATAGAAGAACCCTGAGATTCGACTCCGAAGTTAATTACGATTCATCACATGCAGATCCCACACACGTTGCTCTGTGCATTTGCTGAATAATCGGCTGGGGAGTTCATATTTACTATTTCTGCGACTTCCATTCCAGAAAAATCGGAACGTAAAGTGAAGCCGTATGCGAAGTAACTCGCTTGCAATCTATCACATGCAAACGGGTCTCCCAGGGGAGTATGGGTCCCTCTATCTTGAGGTTTTCGTCTGCACAAAGCACCTTGTGCAGCAGGGACGGCATCCTCGGCCATCTTTCGTCCTGTCCTCTGCCAGCTTCCGACAAATACGACATCTACTCCCAGCAGAGTCCCTGAGAAAACATGTTTTTCTTGTGTCCTGTAGAACCTTCTCCCAATTACACCATCGTGGTTGGGTGACACCACGTTCCTAAGTTGAACAACAAAGCTTCCTATCTTGAGTTCAAATCCAAAATGAAATACCTACGAAACGGAAGTAAAAATCTTAACCAGGGTGTTACACACTTCCCAAAATACTCATCTCCTTCGTGACTTTGAAGCATGTTAAATCATTTATTAACACAGTCTTTAAAGAAATTTGAGATATCCGTATATCCAATGCATTTGTGAATGGTAGTGACATAGACCCAACGCTCTATTCGCGCATTGTTTCATACACCAGACTATCCAGGGGCCTTAGGATTCGTCGAGACCTCAGTATTCCAATCCCTGACCCTAGACATTCAAATTACCTTTTGGTCCCGTCTACAAGTGGACGCCTTTCCCAGACGATCTTTCATGTGTTCCGGTGGCTCAGTTCCATCCGTTCCATTACCGATTTTTTTCTTCGGTCAGTTTCAGACGACTTTGCCAAGCATCCTCATCAACACTGTCCTACCCGACGGAACATCTCTTGGTGGCTGTAGTCGTGTAGCAATTACTCTTGGATTAACTACCATCAGACTCCGCGGTTGAAAACGTACCTTCTCAGCCGAACTTAGTTTTTATTCGTCGTACATTCCGGTAAGGTCTGGGGTTCCTGTCACTCTGTGCTCCATCCAGGGCGGAGCATGATAGGTTTCTGGACTGTCAATAATGTCAGGTACCCCAACATCTACTTCCGAAAACTCAAACTTCAATGGCAAGTAATTATCGTACGGATACTCATCAGCAGGAAGTCGATGAATCCCAAGCGTACTGAATGGCGTCAATGATGAATGAGTGATGTACCGATTGTAAAATAATCTTGTAAATGTACCGATTGTAAAAGAAGAGGGACGCCTCACGTCTTAATAAGCTGGTAAGGAAGGCGGGCTCTGTCGTGGGCAAGGTACTGGAGAGTTTAACATCGGTAGCTGAGCGAAGGGCGCTGAGTAGGCTACGGTCAATTATGGAAAACTCTGAACATCCTCTACATAGCACCATCCAGAGACAGAGAAGCAGTTTCAGCGACAGGTTACTATCGATGCAATGCTCCTCAGACAGGATGAAGAGGTCAATACTCCCCATTGCCATTAAGCTTTACAATTCAACCGCCAGGACTTAAGAACTTTTTAAAAGCTATTATTAATGCTTTTTGAGATAGTGATTTAGATGCATATCATATTTTTTACTGAGTTAAGTATTGTATGTAATTAGTTTTGCTACAACAAGTGTATGGGACATTGGAAAAAAAAAGTTGAATTTCCCCATGGGGATGAATAAAGTATCTATCTATCTATCTATCTATCTATCTATCTATCTATCTATCTATCTATCTATCTATCTATCTATCTATCTATCTATCTATCTATCTATCTATAACGCAAACGAATTTGACAACCTATGTCAAATATGGCTCTAACTTACATGCTTTCTATCCGAATGGTTTCATCATAGCTTGGTCCCACGAAACGTTCTGGAATCGTGTTTAGTAGTTTAGTATTCTCGTTGATATACAGACAGGAAAATAAAGTCTCGGGAACGTCTGTTGTGTCGCTCCGAGGGTTCACCTCTTTTCTTCTCTGTTTGATTAATCGCCGATTTATTTTCCGAAAATTTTCATGTCATCACACTTCCGTTCGATATATCTGTTTTCTCCACCCGTTGTAACAAGATAAAACGGTCACTTCTGTGTTGAACGGATCGCGCTTAGTAGCAGCCCTTCCTTGATACGTCCCACCAGTCGGTCTGACCTCCTATCAGCTGTGCCAGTCTTATTGACAAAGGGATCCTGTATTACCTGTGATTCTGACGTATGGGTGCAGGAGTGAATGTCTCACGGGGGATGTGTCTGCCGTTCTGACTGAGGAACGACAGGCAGTGAGATTGAACTGTCGTGATTCAGCAACATGCTGTTATCTTTTATGCGGCATTTCACATGCAAAATTACTTCAGAACTATGTTTGTCAAATGAGAATCATTTGTTACCAATTGACATCAAATGCTTAAATAGTAAATTGCGATTTCTGGGAAAGTTCACTGATTGCAGCAGGTGATCAACATTTCAACTGTGGTTCCTCACAAATCTGTTCAGATTATTTTTAGTCTCAGAAGGAATCTCTGCGTATCAGTTTACCTCTCAGGAACTATCAGAGATAATAACCAGATAAGAATTACAGCATGGAAACCGGCCATCTTGGCCCTTCCAGACCGTGCCGAAGTTTGTGGAAGTTCCAGCTTCCATAGTTATGGAAGGACACAATATAGAAGTGAACTTTTATTATTGGGCAATACTTAATGCAGATGCTGCTTCCAAGTACGCACAGTGCACCAGAGAAGCGCTGTGATATCTACTGAAGAGAATAAGTCCTGGTCATGCACATCAGTCGCCCTATTTCAAAGATTGATATTCCGGAGTGCATGATAGAGACAGTTCTCTGTTTACTTTAAGTAATCCGGAGCTGTATGCTCCACCTCGGTCATGTGTCACTGCATCAATACTAACCGATGATACAGTAGAATTAAGAAAATCAATAATATGCATTACGGTTGTTTGTGAGATAAACAAAACAATTAATTTATCAGAGCCAAGATGCAAATTTTGGATTATTCTGGACAATAAGAACTACAGGCCGTCTTTGGTAAAAATCCGAGAAGGTACACAAGAAGAAAATAAAACAAGAGGAGTAAACAAAAAAGACAGAAGATGAAAGAGAGGCACGAACACGTAGGACTGCATAAATCGGAGTCTGGTGCCATGGATTGCATTAGGAAGGTAATCCAGACACGGTCATAGATCCAGGGAGTTGTCATTTCGCAATCGAGCTATTTCGGCAATAGTAAAATGCAGCGTTGACATTTTATGGACGGCTGGAAAAGATGGGCGTCATTATCGTATTTGCCAGAGATAATGATGGGTCTTATAACATCATCTCCTTTTATTATTTATGATACCAGTCTTCGTAAAATAGGTGGAGAATACAAAGTTTTATGTCTTATGGAAATGTATTCTCAGAGTACGTTCATGTCACCGCATAAAATACTGTGATACAGTTTCCTCTGTGGATGCATAGCAAGTGTATAGAATATTATCAACAACATAATCAATAAAATTCAACCAGAGGGAAGAAGATGATGAACGGCAACGTAGAAGAAAAAATACGAAAAGGTAATAATCAATTAGCAATAAATACCGGGACTATAAGATGATATTCTGCTTGTTCTTTTTAGTTTTCGTGATCGAAACAATGAGAGGTTGATTTAAGCGCATCGAACTGAAAGTAATCATAATCTATCCAATGTCTATCCGTCCACAGGATCTCTGTTTCGGCACATTTACGTTTACAACAGCTGGTACGTCCTCTGCCCTTTTACTCTGTTTTCTGTTCCAGTGTGGAACTAATTTAACCACTCTGGCTGCTTAATTTATCTGATTGTAAGGATATTGGTCCGACTTGAGTTCAGTTGTAACTTTTCCCTTCTGTTCAAGGTCCATCGTCAATATTGTTCAGGATCGTATTGTTTCATTTCCAGTACAGCAGTACAGAAATGTGAAGAAGGAAACATCTTCCAAAAGTACTGCCCAAACCAAGAAACGCACATTTCACTTCAATGACATTCTACTCTTACCTTCAGTTGTCCGTAGCAGAGGCAAGAATCTGAAGATCAGCAACTTTGCATTCTGGCTTTTCAACTCGTCATTAGGTACATCGAGTTTCTTTTACCCAAATACTTTAACATAGGTATTTACATTCACTATTTCAATGCCACCGCGTTTTCGCTAATTATCAGTTCCGTTGTGGTATACCTGCACTATAAACCTAAATTACTAAGCAGAAGGTCATGGTATCCAGCTGCAATTACCGTAAAAAAGTCGAGTTCAACATTATACTGAAACTGGTCGTTTTCGACGAGAGCAAACCATACGTGGTTTACGTTGACAACAAATACATGGACAGAAAGCATAAAGAGGGACTGCGCTGAAACTCATGAGATTTAGGAAAGAGTCCGAAGTGCAGGTCATCCAAAGTAGCCATCGCTGGTTTTCACCGTGTGCCACGTGGTAGTCATAAATATAATGGAATCACGGTAGAGTTAGAAGCGTGGTTGAGTATCTGACGTTAAAGACAGCTGGAAACAAGGGACAGGCTGAAGCTACATTAGGCAATGGCAGCCGAATGGTCGGTTCCCAGTTGAAACACTGACTGATTTCAGGGGACTGTGATGCGACTGGACAGATTACTAGGGAAAATAATATATGCACTTCAAACAACCAAACTATTGGCTATTTAGGTGGGACCACCCAAGAAATCGTGCGTGCTGATAGCCACGCTATCTGGCCATATGTGCTGCTGTGACGGGCAGTGTTAACATTTGGAGAATTTTACATTTGGCAGTTCAAAGTAAATTGCTTTACTGGGGCTAGCGAAATGGAGACCTCACAGTATTGCTACCAAATTCCATAGTCTCTTGCTTCTCCGTTTACTGCTGCTCTCCCGACCTAATTCCCTAAGTGGAAAGAATGTCACATGGACAGAACAATAGTACTTTGTAATGGATGCTGATAACGCATTCCTTTTCATTAACCTGTCGCCAGAGTCACAGGATCATATTACATGCACATGCGAAGCAGATGGTACTTCTTTACCAGATTGCCTCAGGAAAATATGCATAGCCCTACACCATTACTTGGACTGAAAGCGTGAAACAGCAGGGAATATATTCGCCAGGCTGATCGAAGTCGATGGCATTCTGCTAAGAGCTTCTACCGATTAAGGGGATGATCATCTCTAGAAATTCCAGTAAATTATATGAAGGACCGCGAATGAGTAACGAAAGCACAGGAAATACAGGGGCCCAGTCATACAGTGCAGTATTTGGCTATGCAGTGTGTCAAATGACTTCAGGTAAGCTTGAGACTTCCCCTCCCCAGTTTGACGCCAATGCTGTTTGAGAACCTCAATGCTGCCATTGTGGGTAGGGTGCAGTAACGAAATGGAAGTGGAACATCACAGAGTTGGCAAATAAGTGTTCGTCAGGAATCAGTAAGTTGGCAAAAAGTTTTGCCCACATACCTATGCATAGGATGAGTACAGAAGCTGCCGACACCCCACACCTCCCTCCCCTATTACTCGAGTTTTACCGGATGAACAGTTCTCTGCAGCAATCAAACTTCACGCCTGATTTACGTACGGATTGAGTGCATAGATGTCGGATGCCATAGGTTGGGGGCTGCCGCGTTGATTCCATTCTGAGGTGTCGTAATGCATCAGCAGGGAAAGGGCAGTTACAGCCAAAGAGCCGAACTGGTAGCAGTTATCTTACGATTGCAACAATAATCGAGTGAGGAGCAGGAAAGCACAGACTCATGTGCAGTTTTGAATGGAATTGTTCTGTGCATGACAAGGTGGTGGCAGCAAATGCAGCAGGCAGGGAAAACTTTGGAGGGAACAGGGAGTTTCGGAAGAGGCAAAATGAATGAAGACAAATGTTGTGAATAGAAAAGCTTCGCAGAAAGATAACACTTTATCCATCTTCTTTAATAATGAACTGTAAAAGCGAATTCAGTAATGCCATGTCAAAAAACCCGAATTCCGTGCGATGAGGCAAGAGCCAGCAAGATGGATGAATTTTTTGAAACGTGTATCACAAAGAAGTTGTATGTCTACCAGTCTACATAATGAAATGTTATTATTGCAAGTGGTGTGATTTAACATGTTAAAAACAGAGTAGTGGCTGTGAAGTCGGCAGTCTAGATTAATCGGGAGAAGGGAGGGTCTTGTCCAGAACAGGAATGGAAGATTGATTTTATCGGATGTCTGTCACAGCATCAACGATTTAAGTGTTCGCTTCCTATGGATTGCACGTTCAAATCTATTAATGTCAATTCCTTGCACAGAGCTGATTAGGATTGCACATTCAATGGAATTTCAGAAGCTAATTGGCTTAATGGGCCGAGCAAAAAATACAGTTAACAACGGATCTCACGTCACGATGCAAACATTAGAAGTTTTGGCTTCTAGTGGAGGAATTAATAGTTTCACATTCTTGATTACCCCAGAGCATCAGTGCTAATTTAAACAGTGAAACGATTTTGAAGATAAGAGATTTGTTTTTTAATACCAGTTCACAACTTATTAGGGATTTTTACATTATTTAAAATGCGCTTTGAAACAATCATCGGAAACGTTTTGGTGGTGGTCCGTACCTGCATAAACAGATGTAACTGGCGGCACTGTCGTTGGTAATGGACTCATTTAGTAATGGGAAATAAAATTACAGGGTGGACGTTGAAAAACTAGTTTGAATTAAATTTCAAGAAAGTTTAAAACAGTCCCACTTGATATTAACGTACAAAATATCAGCAAGGCTTACCAAATGAACAGAACTCTCATTTTATTTCTCAGTGAGGTATTGGTGTAGTCTCTCCTCATCCAACACCGGCCAAGCTCTTGCTCGTGCCAGCGGTCCTACTGCGATGGTGTGCAAGCGCAGATTTCAGCAGATGAGAACAAGCAGTTTTACTATTTCACAATTTCCCGCCATCTATTACCCCGTTGGGCCACGATCTGTGTTTTTCCAGCGGAATCGTTCTGCCTGCAAGTTTCTGAAAGGGTAAAACGCGGGAATCTTCACAGCTAGTATCCAGTAATTTCTGTTGAACTCGAGACCTGAGGTGCCTGAGGCAGTACGTTCAGTCATGGTCTACACGACAACATTACACTTCTCTTCCTGATACGAAGAAAATATTTTACAAACGGATCAATGTCGGGAATGACTTATTGCCGACGAAAGAATCAGTCACCATTGTCACGTCAGAGCAAGACGTCTGGACGCTGCTGAAGTAAGAAATACCGAAACAGCACAGTTTATTAACGTACGTAGTCGCGTGCTGAGGGTAAGCGCAGATATTCTATACCGTCTATATGTATTTTTTTAAATCTGTAACAGTCTTCTGTTCCCTTAGGATTCCAGTGGTCCACCATTTTACAGATGTCCGAGCTGGCGACAGCAAATTGGTTTAACCGCCACGTTTAGTGGCACTGTATTCACATTACTTCAGCGGCAGTTTATGGATCACATTAAACCACTTCTTCCGCAGCTTTGGAAATTTTACAACTTGCCTTTCGCTTAAATCGGTGCAATGATAATGTCATAACCTCTGCACTACACTCCGTCGTGTCCGTGCTGTAAATTGTTGTCTCACATTCTAGGATGTTGTTTATCGTCATAAATCAGATATAATGCTACTATACTTCAGAAGATGGTGGGAACATTGCCCTTGTATTTTCTTAGAACTGCGCTCTATAACGTGTTAATGGATTGCAGACTAAGTGGATTTGGATTGATTTCAAAATGGGCTAGGAGAACCAGAATCAATAAAGTGTCTGGAAGTGCATTCTCAAGAACTTTTGCAGAAAGAGTAAAGGTGCAGACTATTTCGGAGTGAATGGACAAATCTGAAGTATATGGGAGTTCAGTGTCCGAGTGTAGGATTTCCGAAACTGTAACTTGCATTTGCGGGTGGCGTATGTAAACCAGATGGAATGTCAGATCTTGTTTCCGGAACAACGATGTGATCATTAGTTTTGTGTGAGTGTGGGAACCTCATGGAACTGACCGAAATTTGAAAGGCCTAGAGAGAGCTGACCTGGAAGTTATGCATCCATTAGTGGGAAATACTAGGAGTGGAGGAAAACAAGACGTCTCTGTAGGCAGACATGATTTAACATTTATTTGCCAGAGGGGAAATGAATCCGTGCAATTTATTGACGCAGACGGCTGCAGGGACGAAGACATTGCACATATTTAAAGCGACGATATGTTCTTGATTATAACTGGATTTAAATGTTTAGAGAAGAAGGTAGACGAATGGAGCTGAAAGGAAAGGTGATTCATCATGATCGATGTCGGAGCAGTACTGATGGGCTCAATGGACTAAATCTACTCTTATGTCTATAGTCTTATGATATTAGGACAATACATAATTTTCCTAGTCTCATTGCCCTCACTGGTGCAAGGCATGGCGATCAAGCAGCCGGCGTGAAGTCAGTTTTTATCCCGCTTCTATAGAATATTTATAGGATAATTGGGATATTTTTTTTCTTTTCCTTTACCTCAATATCGCATGTTGAGACATTGATTTTTAATTACTATCTGCAACGCATTTCTTAGAAAATGTAACATCGTATTTTCGATTCCGCGTTTAAATTCACTTGTGCTGCTTTAATATATTCACGTGACGAAACGTCCTCTCGGTCTAACGTGCACTTCATGGTTTGTTTACATAGTACTTTCTTATATTTTATGATAATAAACTAACTCCAATCTAACCTCTTCGGAGTAGTAACAATGATACTAGCGCATTACATCTGCACAAAGAACAGCTAAACAAGATTTGCGATGAAATTAGATGATATTCTTATTTTGTCAATATAAATTGTATACGGCGCAAAACATTCATGCCAATAGATTATCTTCTAAATTCTGTAGGCATTCATTATGCTCTGAGTAAGGCTGTGATAATGCAGAACTGATTCCATTTCAGTCCATTCCGATTTCGACTAGCATGACTTTTTCATTTATTGTTTGTATGTAAGATTACCTTAAAGTTTGAGGACTATTTGGAATATGTACACGTTATTCTGTCGTGGTATTCAATTGTTTACTGAATTTCATGTGTCACCCGAAATAAATGCATGTGCTGGTGCAGAACGTACGAAGCTGCAGCAAATATCCGCTAGCTTGGAAAATAAATCCTGTGTCTTTAGATTTGAAAGCAAATAGTTGGAGTTATTTCAACAGTTGCTAATACAGAAGCTACACATCATATGGTAGCAACAGCTAAAGGAAAATACACAGTTTAAGGTAAATTGGCGTACGTGATTCCACTCTCGATCGCGCGATCTCTTAGTAGGTTTTACCGAGCCTCCTGCAGAGTATACTTGGCGGCAGAAGGTTACCCACAGTCTGATAGTTGAACAAGAATACCATGCGGAAGAGTAAGCAGCAATTTAAAAATCGCGTTAAACTATCACAAAAATTCCTTTCATTAAAAACGTTTTATTGTTTATATTGCTTTATCGGAATGGGTTGTCCTTAATTGTCATATAAATAAAAAAATATATAAACGGACATTGTTCGTTGTTTGTTTCCAAACAGAAATCTACGCAACGTGTTGCCAGTAGAATTGTTTTCTCGATAAAATATCTCTGTTTCTGTTGCTAGCTGAAGATGGCGATGAAAACGTCGAAGGTGAACGTAATCGTTCACCAGACGGACGTTTCTTCAGAGGCATACAGCGACATGATAATGCGATTGCAGATCAGAGTTGTGGGCAGGATACTCATTGGTAAAAAATACAACTCTCAAAAACGTTATTAATTCTTGGGTGAGTGTACCAGGAAATCTATCACCGCCATGAATTCCGGGTGCCCAGTGATGCATTTCATTACGATGGTAGATGTGGAAATGATTCGCCGATCTGACTCAGCATCTAATTAGAAACAATAAATTAAATTCGATAATCTATCTGTTACATCGGCAAGTGAAAGTCATATATTAACTGAACGATATTTGTGTATTCATACGCAATATTATGAACGTTAGTGGAGAATAACCAATGAAAAATGGGATATGACATTTAGCACACCAATGATCATGGGCATTGGTAATTCAATGGTACTCCTTTAAACTGCAAAAAAGGTATTCGCTTCAGGTGGAATGCAATCAAAAGTGGGAACAGGAAGAAAAATCAGCCGCAATAAACTAAAAGTTAGATCAAATATCAGAGGTGATCAAAAGCCAGCAATAGACGGATGCCCGTTTACTTACAAAGTTTTTTTGCTAATTTCTATCCCCGAGATTATTCCTGTAATTTCACCCTGGTTTTCATTCATACAGAGCAACAAAAAATTAAAGTACATTCACGCTGCTGTACAGTCTCCCAGTGAGAGAGGCGAACGGCAGGATCCAAAGGCCATTCTGTGACGTACCGTAGCAAGAACATGTTTTGCAGCCACAATTTCAATTACAGCAAAATGTCCTGTAAGACGTGTGTTTTATCTTTCTAGATGTAAGATTCAGTTTATTATTATGCATCACTCTAGTAGTGAAAATCGATTCAAAGAGAAAGAGGGAAGCAAAATATATCAGGGTCTGCTGATCTCTATAATAGAGATAAAAAGACTTTTACTGGATCCTTCTATTTTCGTACACATCCGTACGAAGCATAAACAGAGTCAATTAGTTCCAAAAGTTGTGTCAATTTTTAATAATGTTCTTAAATGTTCTGTTGGTGTTTTGCTTCATAGTTATTTACTCGAATAGCAAGTTTTTATTATTTAATGTCCATTGTACGACTGTTCAACAAGTTGTAAACAGTAGCTGCTGTGACCCTGCATTTCATGATGGTTATGCTGCCTTCAGCTCCATCAAGGTTGCGGAAGAAGCGCCGTCATATCTCCTAAAACAGTTTCGTTGTGCCTCTCCAGAATGTTCATCATATCATACAGACAGGGTTCTCGCGAAGGAAACAGAATGTTAATTGTCAAATAAAGCAAAAAGAAAAAAAATACAGTGCATATGTTCTCCGTTCGGTCATTGATGTGAATGATTTACTTTATTTTAATATTTAGTTGGCAGTTAGTGAAGGTGTTCCTTCGCAAATGCAGCAAATATGCTCGTACAGACGTCGTCCATTGTTGATCTTGGAGCTTCCACATTTCCTCCGTGACACATTGAATGAATTCCCCATTTGTCAGACCATCGGGTACAGGAACAGAATAATGTTATTCCACCATCCTGTCTACCTGCTGCCAACATGAATTTAAATGTATTGACAAGTGCTCCTATGTTCTATGTTTCTTTCTCTGACGTTACCGGGAAGGCGTAAACCCATCACAAAGGATCCGTCTGTGCTGCTGGTCGAAGAACGACAGACATTAAGCCTGCATTCTCGTAATTAACTGGCATTTTGTGATAGTTTATGCTGTATTTTGCATTGAAAATTATATCCAGGCATGTTTGTTAAATGAGAATTATTTGATCCCAATGGCATCAACTGCCGGAACAGCCGATTCCATTTTCTGATTGCAAATGGTGATCCATATTTGAACTGTGCTTCTTCGCACATCTTGCCGAATGCGTAATCTGTCCGAACATCAATAAAACAGGCGCTCTTCATTTCCGGTGTTGACAAACTCCCATGGTTCCAAGCTGGCTTTAGTTTATAAAGCCACTGTGAACGTTGGGGATTTCATTTGTCCCTGCTCATCCTTTTATAACGACTTTTTGTAGGAGTCTGAGGAGAGAAGCCGTAATACAGGAAAATGCTTCAGCTTACAATTGAATAGCTCAAACCTGAACACTCAACAAAACTTGCTCCGCAGCCTATGATAAAAAAAAACTTTCTTCTGGAACTTTCAGTTATACCTTGATTTCGTCCTATATTTCACAGCAGCTGAATCATGGTATACAGCGGTGGCAATGAAGTAGGAATAAAAAGCGAGGATGTCTGAAGAGTGAGTATAGAGAGCTTTGTAGGAAGTTAAAAAGCGGGATCCTGAGGGCGGTAATGTCAGGATTTGTACCTGTGCCACTTGCCGGTGAGGGGAACAGTAGGATGCTCTGGCTGAGGAACTGGTGCAGGAGGCAGTTTTTTATTTGGATTTCAGGAACATTGGGATCTCTTCTGGAGCAGATGAAACCTGTACAAGGGAGACGGGATACAACTGAACTACGGGGAAGCGAAATCCTTGCAGTGAGGACTGTAGTGCTATTGGGGAGGATTTAAACCACATTTTCATGGGGATGGGAACCAGAGTGACGGAGCAGATAGTGGGGCGGGAGTGAAAAAAAATTATGTTAAAGGTTCATGCAGAGTCAGATATATAAGGCTTGTGTGCGGTGGTAATAATCTCCTGAGGTGTGTCTATTTCAATGCAAGAAGTATTGTGGGGAAGGCAGACAAACTCAGAAGTGGATTGAGACGTGGAATTATGACATCATAGCCATCAGTGAATCTTGGCTACAGGAAAGGCAGGACTGACAGATTAATGTTCCAGGGTTTAGATGTTTTAGACGTGAGAGAGGCAGAAGGATGAAGGGTGGTGGTGTGTTGGTATTGCGAGTCATAAGAAAAGTGACAGCAGTGCGTAGGCAAAACTGTTTCGGCGGCTTGTCTGCTGAGACCATCTGGGGGGAGCTGAGAAACAGGAAATGTATGACCACATTGAAATGGTTGTATTACATACCACCCAATAGTCAGAGAGAATTGGAGGAGAAAATCTGCAGAGAGATAGCAGACAACTGCAGGAAATAGAAAGTTGTGATAGTAGGGGATTTTAATTTTCCAAATATTGATTGGGAAACCCATACTGTTAAGGGTCTAGACGGGTTACAGTTGTAAAAGGTGTTCAGGAAAGTTTTCTAAATCAATATATAGAGGTACCAACTACAGAGGATGCAAAATTAGATCTCCTATTAAGATACGAGTTAGGACAGGTGACGGAATTGTGTGTAGGGAAAAACGTTGGCTCCAGTGGTAATCACCTTTAGTTTGAACTTGATGATGGATAAAGATAGACCTGGTCCGCGGGTTAAGGTTCTAGACTGGTAAAAGGCCAAATTTGAAGAAATGAGAAAGGATCTAAAGAGTGTGGATTGGGACAGTTTGTTATCTAGGTACGATTTGATTGGTAAGTGGGAGGCATTCAAAGGGGAAATTTTGAGAGTGCAGAGTTTGTATTTTCCTGTCAGGATTAAAGGTAAAGTGAATAAGCATAAGGAACGTTGGTTCTTGAGAGATATTGGAACTCTGATGGAGAAGAAGAGGGCGAGATATATAACATGTATAGGAAAAATGAACAAATAGGTGCTTGCGGTGTATAAAAAAGTGCAAAACAACTTAAGAAAGAAGTCAGGAGGGCTAGAATGAGACACGAGGTTGTTTTGGCAGTCAAGGTAAAGCATAATCCTAAGAGATTCCACAGCTATTTTAAGAGCATAAAGCTATTAAGTGATAAAAGTTGTCCTCTTGAAGACCAGAGTGGTTGGCCAAGTATGGAAGCAAAGGAAATGGTGGAGATCTAAGATGAATTTTTGCGTCTGTGTTTACTAAGGAAACTGGTATGGAGTCTATGGAAATAAGGAAAACAGGTAGTGAGGTCATGGAACCTTTACAGATTAACGAGAAGGAGCTGCTTGCTGTCTTCAGGCACATCAGAGTAGATAAGTTCCCAGGACCTGACAGGATATCTCTCGGACCACGAAGGAGACTAGTCTTGATATTGCAGAGGTCCTGGAAGATATATTTAAAAAGTCGGTATCTACCGGTTAGGTGATTGGAGGATACCTCATGTTGTTCCGTTGTTTAAAAAAAGGCTCTAAATGTCATCCGAGAAATTGTATGCCGGTACGTTTGACGTCATTAGCAGGTAAATTATTTGAAGGAGTACTAAGAGATAGTATCTACAAGTATTGCGATAGACGGGACTTATTAGGGAGAGTCAACATGGCTTTGCGCGTGGTAGGGCATGTTTAACCAATCTATCAGAGCTTTTCGAGGAAGTTATCAAGAAAGTGGATGAAGGGAAGGCAGTGCATGTTGTCTGCATGTAAATCAGTATGGCCTTTGACATGCTTCCGCATGGGAGGATAGTTAGGAAGATTGAGTTCCTAGGTATACGTAGTGTGTTAGTGAATTGCATTAGATATTGGCTCAGTGGGAAAAGCCAGGAAGTAGTACTGGATGATTGCTTCTCTGAGTGGTGTCCTGTGACTAATTGTGTACCAGAGGGATTAGTGCTGAGCCCATTGTTATCTGTCATCTACATCAATGATCTGGACCATAAAATGGGAAACTGGATCAGCAAATCTGCTGATGATATAAAGATTGGAGATGTAGCGGTCAGTGAGGAAGGCTTGCAAAGCTTGTAGAGGGATTTGAACCACCTGGAAGAATGGGCTGAAAAATTGAGTTTAATGCAGACAAATGTGAGGTATTGCACTTTTGAATGTACAAACCACGGTAGAACATAGCAGGTAAATGGTAGGTTACTGCGGAGTGCTGAAGAAGAGAGAGATCTGGGAACTCAGATACATAATTCGCTAAAAGTGGAGTCAAATGTAGATACGGTCGGTTTGAGAGCTTTTGGCACATTGCCCTTTATGAATCAAAGTACTGATTATCAGAGTTGGAATCGTATGGTAAGGTTGCATAAGACAATGCTGAAACAGAATTTGGAATATCGTGTGAAGATTTTTTTCACCTAATTACAGGAAGGATAATAATAAGGCTGAAAGATTGCAGAGAAGGTTTACAGGGATGATGCCGGTACTTGAGAAACTGAGTTACAGAGAAAGGTTGAATAGGGTAGGACTTTATTCCCTGGAGCGGAGAAAAATGAAGAGAGATTTGATAGAGATATATAACATTATGATGGGTATAGACAGAGTGAATACAAGCAGGCTTCTTCCACTGAGGCCATGGGAGAGAGAAAAAATCAGAGGACATGTGTTAAAGCTGAATGGGGAAAAATTTAAAGGGACCATGGCGGGGGGTACTTCTTCGCACAGACAGTGATGTGAGTGTGTAATGAGCTGCCATATGAAGTGGTAAATGCAGGCTCAGGTTTAACACTTAAGAAAAACTTGGACAGGTACATGGAGGAGAGAGGTATGGAGGGATATAGTCCAGGTGCAGGTCAGTGGTACTCGGCAGAAAAATGGTTCGGCATAGTCAAGAAGGGGCGAAGTGCCTGTGTCTGTGCTGTAATATTCTCTGGTTCTTGTCAGGAGCGTGTCAGACTTAGGCTGGACAGCACGATCAAAGAACTAGGTAATAGTTCATCCAGTGTTGTTTCTGGGCACCTCATGGGCCAGCTCCTGCGATACGTGCCGTAAAGCCAGAACAAAGTCAAAGATTATTTTGTTCACGAATGAATTATAAAGTTAAGTGCAGTTCATTTGAAAACCAGCAACAGTATCACAGTCACATTACATCATGTAAGCACAATTCATAAATACAATTGTAAACAGTGATTATGCACATTTGCACACGACTGAACGCAATTAAACTTCGAATAAAAAGACTATCCTGCTATTACAGTAATTAAAGTGTTTAAACAGTCGGAACACTGTAGAGATTATATATTTATCGCTCTGAAATCAATTCTCTTGACACAGATTGCCTCTGGAATTTATTTAAAGGCGTGTCATAATCAGAACTTCGCATAGAAACAGGGTTAAGACGCTGCATAACGGGTTGACATCCTTCAAACACTAAATACTTTAACCGCACGGAGGTGCAGGAGGAGGCAGAGCGGTGTGGAAGTGTCAAAGATAACAGCTTATACTATGGCAAACACGTAAGAAGCCTGTATAGAACACCGATTACCCACTGAGAATTATTTAGTTTGCATGTGTGATCTCCGGGATAGAGAGCGACAGAGAGAGTGATAGAGAGAGAGAGATGGAGAGAGAGAGAGAGAGAGATAGGCAGACAGCCATACAGATGCTCGAACTGAGACATAACCACCGCAGAATATAATTCCTTTCTCATACTCATTCCCAAGCACCTCAAATCCTTCACTGATGATGATACCTTCACTTGACAGTGAGTCTGTATTTTGTCCTGTCAGCTTGGCGTATGGATCTCATCATTACTGTCTGCCTGTACACACATTTTGCTCATATCGTTCAGAACTTCTGATAAATATTCGTGCTTCCAGTAACTCTCGGAGATAATAGTAGAAGAAGGTCAGAGAATAACAATGAACTTTAATTATTGTGCAATGTTTGATACAGATACTGTTCATGCTACCTACAGTATCCCGGAGATTCGCCGACACATCCTCTGAAGAGACTGAGCCTTGGTTACGCACATCAGCCGCCCGATTTGCCAGATTGGTTTTCCGGATTGCAAGAGAGAGACTGCTTCAGGTTAATGTAAGTAGATGTGGAGTTATTTTCTCTACGTCAGTCTTGTGTCTCTATATTATAATGCTAAAACTGATTTCGGCAAAAAAGCAGGTGTAGAACCACGATGAATAAGAACCCTCGAGATCCCACGAGAGTGCAATCTCAACTGGGTGAGATAAAACGTTGTTCCAGCAATCCAAGAAGACAGATCAGAGAGACCATGCTGACATATGAAGCGGAATAGGGTTTGGCAAGTCCAGGTGGTTAAAGCAGCGGTTGGTGAAATACGGTGTGTAAACGATAAGTTACCCTCAGATGTATTATTTGATTCGCTTTTTACATAGCAATCTGTTTTTCTTTGCACCCAAGACCTCAGAGCAATTTACCTGCAAAAAAAATCAAGTACAATGAGAAAATAAAAACTGAAAACAAAGTTCACCATACTAAAAGAAACGTTCTTCGTGTATCATTTTCTCCCAACTCAATACCTCCTGTAAATATTTGACGGCCGGGGATTAGTTTTGGGGCTGTAGTAATCTGTGAGTGCCAAATAGTAAAAGTTCTCCAAAATGTTCCACAGTTTTTGGAAAGGAAAGGATGTAAAATATGAATGTCGGAGCAATCTTGCATGAGTTGGTGAAGAGCATTGATGGTGTGGATATCCAGAGGTTTGTTCTCAAGGCTGAAGTGGCTAACACAAGGGGTGGTATAGTTTTAATATGCTTGAAAATCTGTGCAGACGAGATGTCAGGGGTAAGATGTTCACACATAGAGTGGTGAGTGCACTAATGGCGGCGGCGGTGGAAGCATATAACATGGCGTCTTTTGAAAACGTCATAGATCGGAATATGGAGCTCCGACAAACAGAAGGCAATGCATTAGGGAAATTCTAAGCAGCTTCTAGGGTAGACTGCATGGTGACAAAACATTGGCCTGTAATATGCTGTAGATTTCCATGTTTTACTTTCTATTCTCACTGCAGTTTTCCATGCGGTTATATAGAAAATAAGAAATTATTCACTTGTTTTGAATGCATCCACTTAGACCTAAATTACCTCTTTCAGCTAGCCTTAGTACTTATATCTTCAGGGGCTTCTCATCAGCAGGTAGAACACCGGTGGAGTCATAATGTTGTTTCACTTATTAGTTGGAATAATACATACATCTTGATGTATACTATTGCGGAACGCATTTCCCATTGCAGAGAAGGAGGACTTGTAATCCAGGAGTTAAGTGAAACATCGTAATAAGAAATTATAACAACTGTTAGAAGAACAAAAACGGGGTTAATGCCGATTAACAATATTTAACGCAGAGTTCGCCCTTTCCATTTGCATTTTTAAGCATTTGTGGTCTCTACGCTTTTTGGATTTTTTGTTTTAAAGCAAGAAGTAAATTTTTGGCAGAGTTCAATGTGTACATTCATTTGAACTTTTTTTTTGAATTCGCACTCATCTCTTGTAGTTGTTCTGTATTTCCTGATGCATGATGGCTGGGTAAATATGGCCCTTCCACATTTAGACTCAAAGATCGTCTTGAATGAATCAAATCCCGTTGCTTGTCAGGGTGGAAATGTAATTATTACGAAGCAGGCGAGTTCCATTCCATTCAAAGTTTGCATTATACAGTTGTACATTCTGATTTTCCACTCCAAATGACCAAAAAACTCAAATTTCCTAAAATTACAATAATACAACAATGTTCTTAAAACTTCTTTGTTGGACTGTCTCAAAAAATTGTCTTAGTTTAAATGCACTGGAAATGAATATTGACGGAAATGTTCAGCGAAGGGTAGTGTCACATCTGCTCGATTCTTAAATAAAATTACGGCCCATGCAATCTTATCACTAAATCCCTCTCCACTTCTGACGCATTCCGCTTGACCGATTTGAAGCTTAAATGAATATCCAACTTACACTCTGAATATATATTGTTAACGACTGTGCCTCCACAACTCTCTGTCGTAAATAGTCACAGGCCAATGGAAGAGAAAGTTCTTGCTCATTAATGTTTTCGAAACAAAACCTACCCTTTGTTAAAAGTAATATTTCCCTCAGAACAAGATGCCACAATCAGAATAAACACAATCCGGCAAACTCAACGTCTAGAACAACGCAAAAATACAAATCTGTATGTTTCAGCAAACTCTTGTTATATATATTTATCTTTTTTCCGGGCGATGTCGATGTTTCTCTATTCTCTTCAAATTCGGATCAATGCTTCATCATTTTTTCCTTACTTGGTTTTTGTTTCTCTTTGAGTAATACTGCTTTGCTGTCCAAATCTGAGCCGAAATGCAAGCACAGGAACATGGATACTGAAAAAGCATGCAGTACAATACAGGTCATTCGGCCCACAAATTTGTGCTGAACATGTACTTACCTTAGAAATTACTAGCGTTACAGATAGCACTCTATTTTTCTAAGTCCCTTGTAGCTATCCAAAAGCCTCTTAAAAGACCGTATCCTCTCCACCTTCACTACTGTTGCCGGCAGCCCATTACACACACTCACCAATCTCTACGTAAGAATCTTACCACTGATATCTCTTCTGAACCTACCGACAAGCACGTTAAACCTGTGCCCTCTTGTGGCCTCACAAGTCCGTGTCTCTGCTTCTGCAATGAACATTGAAACATACAACGACTGAGTGATATACACTACATATTCAGCAACAGAAAGAAAAACACTCAGCAGGCTGGCAGGGATATCTGAAGCAAGATCTCAATATACGATGTATATTGTATTTAACATTTGATTTAACTGTTGTAGTGCTGTTCTCTCTCTCACTCTCTCTCTCTCTCTCTCTCTCTCTCTCTCTCTCTCTCTCTCTCTCTCTCTCTCTCTCTCTCTCTCTCTCTCTCTCTCTCTATACGCCCCTTTCTCACCGTTCTTTTCTCTCCCTCTCTCGTTCTGTATCGCTCTGTATGGACGCAATCCACTTGTACTTGCAGATAAACTTAGAAACATAGAAATCCTACAGCAAAATGCAAGCCCATCGACCCGCAAAGTGGTGCCTAACAGGTCGTACCTCACAAATTATCTAGGGTCATCTATAGCCCTCTGTGTTTCGAAGTACCGTATACCTATCCAGGAGCCTTTTAAGACACCCTGTCGTTTTTTGCCTCCGGCAGCAACTCTATTTCCATATCTCGCATTAAATTGCAAGAGTTGTTGAATTACCTTATTCGATATTCCTGCCCCATAGTTTCCTTTGCAGTCACTGTTGACAAAACTTCCAGGAAAACAGATTCAGCACATAAAGTTTTTGAATTGAAATGACTTTACTTTTACCTCCTGCAGATGCATGAAAAGTAAACATCTTTACTTTATGTCTTTGTTTCAAAGTGCAATGTGCAATCATAGCAATTTATAATAATTTATAAACAATAGAACAGTGAAGGTGAGATGTAAATACGCTCGTCATCGTGAGTTAATCAGTCTGAGGGGCTGGTGGAAGAAGCTGTCCCTGAGCCTGTTGATCCTGTATTTTATGCCGGATGGTATCGGCAGTAATAGACTGTTTTTGGCGTGACTCGGGGCCCGAAGATATTTCGGGAACTTTATCACATCTGTCTTTGTTTAAGTCCGAATCATGGGAAGTTCACAGCTGCTGATTCTCTGGGTTTTCCGCTGCAACTCTCTGCAGAATTCTGCGATTAAGGGAAGGATATTTCCCCTGCTAGGCAGTGATGCAGCCAAGCAGGATGCTCTCAAACGTGCCCCTGTAGAAAGTTCTTAGTAATTGGGGCCCATACAAAACAACCTCCATCGTCTGAAGGGACGGTGACTTCTTCCCTCTCGGGCAGTTACATCCCTCTAGTTATTTATTGAGATTGGGACAGTCAGTGTACTATCGTCCGCAAGTTTAGTTAGCAGATTAGACCTCTGGGTGGCGACAAATAGATGGGTACACTGGGAGTAAAGGAAACACTTATTACACAGCCCTGAAGGGCTCCTGTGTGGAGAGTCAGAGGGGTGGAGGTTAGAGATCACACTCTTATCATCTGCCGGCGATCTGACAGGAAAGGAAAGAGTGACAGGCATAAATTATTGATCCCCAGGTAAAATGGGTTTCGCTACAGCCGCACCAACCAAGAATGGTGACGAAATATAGCAATATAAAACCATAAATGATTAATTTAAATAATTTAATCATACCAAGTGGAAATAAGTCCACGACCAGATATTGGCACAGGGTGTGTGACACTCTGAGGGAGGAGTTGTAAAGTTTGATGACCACAGGTAGGAATCACTTCCTATGAAGCTCAGTGTTACATCTCAGTGGAATGTGTCTCTGGCTGAATGTATTCCTATGCCTAACCAGTACCGCTCCTTCGCCCCACCCCCCAAAAAAAATGTGTTCCAGCATCGCCCCGCACGGAGAGAACACGTGCTTATGTTACCGAGGTGGAGGTAGAAACTGAAGAAGAGCAGTCCGTGAGACAGATGCAACCAGCGCCGCGCCGACCCCGCCTTTGTCCACGAAAGCATCTCTGCTACCGGTGCGGTTAGGCAGGTCATTTCGTCCGGGAATGCCCCGCACCGGCACAACGCCACAGTTCAGAGCAGCCATTGGGAAATGTCGAGCGGAAAGCGCCGCCCGACTCCTCCAGCAGAGCCACTCCGTATTGTCCGTTTGGGTGAGGAGCAAGGATTATACGTGGACTGCATGATGCAGGACATCAAATGGTGTGCGTTGGTGGACACCGGTTCAACCTTCAGCATCATCCGTTCAAGGACAAGCCATCCCCGCCTGGGTGGAAACGACGGCAGTCCAGCTTGTGCGGCCACAGGTAACAGTGCACCAATGAGAAAGAAGAGCGGGTTTCGCATCGCAGTGGAGAAAAACGCAATGGTGCCCCAGGTGTGGTTCGCCGACATTTAAGATTCCTGAATCCTTGGCCTGGACCTGCTGTACCGCTGGGCGACCCATGTGGATGCAGCACTCTTCCTGGTACTAAAACTGTGGCATTCCGGCAGGGCAGCTCCAGGAATCCGTCCCAACGGGGGTAGAATCCACGGCCAGTTTCATAGCAGCCCGCGGTAGTGCAGCACACCCGACAGCGGCCCAGTGCAACACAGCTGAAATACGGTCAAGCAGAGTTTATAGCGTTTCAGGAGACAACCCGCGACAACTTAGACATCATGGACCAGCTGTTGTGCAGCTGACAAGTGGGCAATCCACTGTTGGCCCACGTGAGGGAATGGCTGAGTGTAGGACGCCCTGTATACAGAAACCAAAGCTCTATACTGTACTCGCAGTAGGGAACGCTGGAGGTCCACGACGGGCTTTTCTTCAGGCGGTAGCATTTGTCCGATGGTGACAGACCCTTACAGCTGATGATCCCCCGAGGTCTCCGTGCCACAGTGCTGCGGTCGGTCCATTGGCTGCTGGCGGCTGTCCATATCGGAGTTTTAAAGATGCTGGGCAGTCTGCGTGAACGTTTATACTGTCCTGGGTAATACTTGTGCACTGGCGCGGCTCTTGCAAGTCCCAGAAAGGGCTGGAACGCCAGTGTAGGGTGTCAATCCATCAGTACAACTTCGAAGCCCCAGTATGGGTGTACAGACCCTCCCGGAAGAAGTGACTATCTGCCAGGCTTGGAAGCCACTGGAAGCGACCGGGAGAGGTACTCGACAGCATCTACAACGTTTTAAATAGGGTGCCGTTGCCTGAGTGGTGGAAGGCAGTCTTGATGCACCGGGACTCTCCGGCATCGAGTCAGACATTGGTCACCACTAACCCCGCGAGGCTGAAGGAAGGAAGTGACACTCGGAATGTCCTGCCTCTTGCCTCACACAAACAGGCAGCAGTGTCATCGCCCTTCGGAACTTTTACTCCTTGCTTTTGTCTCGGCGCTTGCCGGGGATAGTTGACCGCTTTAGTGGTAGCAACGTGACTTTCCGGATGAGAGCGCCGTGGACAGCCTGCCTCTGCATTTCTAATGACCAGCACTGGTTATTTTTCTTCTGTTAAGATGATTTTTCTGGGATTATGGTGGGAACATTTCGTTTACTATATTTTAGCTCTGGTTGAATTGTTATTTGCTTGTGTATTTGTTGGTGACCCTAACTTCAAACGGAGTTAATGATGGTCACCTTCCCCGTCGGTGTGAGGCGATGACTACGCTGTTTGTGTCTATCGCAATAAAACAGTTGTTGTGTTTTAGAGCTTCCTTTTCTGTCATTATGGACCAAATGCTGGCCACAATATTACATGTTGAATATGGAAAACAATTTGCAGTTTGGTTTGTTAAATATGTGACCTCGGCTTTCAGCGGAATCGATTCTTCGAATGAATACATGTAATTGCTTATCTTGTAAGAATTAGATCCAAGGACATGAGACAAGTTGTTTCATAATACAATGTTGTGCAGAAACAGAATTTTCAATATTGCGCTATTGTCCTGGCTGTATTTTATCACAAAAGAACTGGATGTGTATGTAGCCTGTCTACTTTATTTTTCTCAATTCATAAGGGCACCCGGACAGTCTTTGCTTCTGAAATCGATTTGTACAGCTATAATATTATATGTGCTCACTGTATTATTTGGAGTTCGAAAACCATTGTCGGAGCCTCCACTGAATAAAGCGTCCTTCACCTCAATATTCCTGTCCATTTTAATTGCGTTTAAATAGCACCAAATTTCTTCAGCAGGTTAATGTCCCAAACAATTGTGTGATGAGGGGAGATCTCTTAAGATACGGGATACTAACGAACATCGGAGAAGTTTTGAAATGGATTTTCAAATACAGTTATTAGTTTTTTTTCTCATTAAATTGGAAATAAGTGGACAAAATGCAAAGCTACTGAAACCTAAATCTGAAATGGAAAAAATAAAAACACAAAATTCGTTGTAGATCCTTCTCACCCCCTCACTCTATTTCCCCTTGAGTGATTCCATCCCAAAATTCAACATGACGGGTTGCTAGATGTTCCTGCTATGGAAATAGCAATGATTGGCACGGCCGCTGAGCGACATAGAGTGCGGCAGCTGCGACGACAAATGCGATTGTCTCAGCTCTATTTCGTGAACTAGCTATTCTCATGTGAACATGTTTCCCCTCTTGGTGCCTCGAGTACAAGGAAGGTTTCCTCTCCGGGGGAAGAAGAGCAGTCACATCCTATGGACATTAAACCGGTATTGTGGTGCACACCTGGTCACAGACCAAGGCAGTACTGTGTTCTAAGCAGCAGCAGGGCATTGCGATTCCCGTCTGGAATGTGAGGTACATGATGGTACGACGATTCACTGTAACCGGAGAGCAAATAGTATGGCGAACAGAACGTTAGTGTGCAGATACACATGGTTAGAACAGACCAATGAAATAATCATAGTTGGCCCAAACAGCAAACCCATTTTGCGGAGGTCACCAGATTAAAACGAAAACGGGTGAGAGCGTTATAGATGAGATATTCCGTTTTAAACAAGCGTGGGAAATAATGCAGAAAGGCAACTGGAACAGATTGGACCTTTCGTCATTTCTTTTATTTATCAATGACCCGAAGTAGCACACTGATTTATATTAATGTTGAAAACAGCGAAAAGCCAAAGAAGATGCCGGTGGGCTTTTTAATGTTGGCTTTCAGTGATTTTTTTTAGATCTGAAGGGATCCCCGCTGATATACAGCTTTTCCTTTCTCGATTACTTCCTGGAGGGGCACTACACCGCATCTCCTGTATCCCTGGGAATAAAGAGCACTGTGACAGTAAGTATTTGAGTCAGGTAGTGAGAAGGTTGAAATAGCAAATTCCAGGCACCGTTCTAATTGGCGATCTAGGTCCCTACGCAGGAGGACAGTCAACAGCTGTGCGCCTTTACGTAAAATGAGCAATAATACTCCTGGACGAGAGTGCCTCAGAGCTTTTCTGACCGTCCAGCGAAATATGTTGGAACCGTAGACTTCACTTCTGCCAGCCACACGTGCCATTTTATAATATGTTTCTACGTATATGACGCAACCAGTCCTCTAATCATCCATCCATTAGCCGAAAATGGATTACGACTGATAAATCGTCTTAAGAATCTCTATTTTAGACACAATATTTCCCATTCCAAATGCAGACATTACGGATGACTGGTGGATTGTGCAAGATGCGCGAGATTTCATCTAGATAGCACAGCCCATTTCTCCGGTTAAAGCGAGGATAAATGCCATTTTGTCCGTTCTGCCCTCTGAAACTCGATGAAGCACGGTGAATCATCTCAACTCCAACTTGTTCTAAGACCTTTCGCACAAGAATAGTCGATACCATTGCCTATTATTACCGTTACCATTCCCTACCATTACGTATTATGAACAATAATATATCTGGCCGAAATTGTCTCAGGGCAACACAGAACAGCCAGCGATGTGTGAAGCTGCCATATTTTTCACTGCTGACAGTCACACGTATCATTTTATACTACTCCTCTACGTAAATGAGCACCCAGTTCTTTTCTCATCCATCCATACTGATGAAGATCAAACTACCTGCTTTTTCACACCGAGTACTCTCTTCAGTTAACTGATTATTTAACTGTCGCCAGTGATCAGAAGAAGATATCGTCGGTGTGCAGCCCAGTTTTCATGGAGTGTTTCTGCGCTAACTAATCCACTCTCTAGTTGACGGGTGACGAAGACACTGCCCAGGAAATCCTGACTTCCAGGATCACAACTCTCGTCTGCACTACATCCAGAAAGCGGCTTTTTCTGATTCCTCCCCCATTAATGTGAGCTACTGGTTCTTGGCCTTTTTGTTAAGGTCCAGCGCACACAGAAACATCCGAGCTGATTTGTCGTGGAAACTCTGCAGCTGATACCCACGGGGAATAGCCATGTTTGAAAATCTTTGTCCGTACGCTCACGCACTGGTACTTTATGGCCTTTCTCTTGTGAGCCACCACGCATCATACCACCCGTTGTACTGTGATCTCCTAGAGGATGTTTTTGTTGTTTTTTTTTGCCTTTGTTTTTGTTGTATTTTGTAGTCGGTCGTAAGATTTCTGCTTTGTACTAACTCAGTGAAATGCAGCTTCCTCGCCACATCAACCTTCATTTACTGTGTTATGCCCTCGGCCCCCTCCTTTGTGAGAATAGCAAGAGCCCTAGTTGAGGGGGGGTCAACTGACCCAAGAGAGAAAGAGACGTGCTGAATAGACACAGGAAAATGGGAGAGAGAGAGAGAGAGAGAGAGAGAGAGAGAGAGAGAGAGAGAGAGAGAGAGAGAGACGTGCGGAAGACCACGTTCTCCCAAGAAGCAGAATAAAGGCGACATTGACTATTGTCTCATGGAGTCCACGTGAAAAGCCCTCGGGCAAGGTGGGCTGGTTGAGAGAGAGATCGCATTACCTGCAACCTTGATTGACACCTGCGATCCCGTGAAGAAGTATAAAGGAGGGTCTGGGGTGGGGGGAACCCCCAGACGCACCAAGGAGACACCAAAGAAGCACGGTACCGATTCCCGTGGGAGAGGGAAGCCATTTTGAAGGAAGCCACGTGCGTTAGATTCCAAATGTGGCTAGAACCAACACAAGACCGCTTTTAAATAACAACGGGGAAGCCTACTCCCCTGATTCCAAGGATTTGCTCTGTAAAGACAACGGGCAAGTGTTTATCTTTTCTAAATCATCTCTCTCTCTCTACAACGTGAAAACCCCAGCGGTTCCCAAAAGGGAAAAGACTGCAAACTTCTGAGTGACTCTTTATATTTCAATTGGACTCAGTATTACCCCTAGACAACTATAGAGCTTATTTGTGATTGATTATTGTTACACCGGTGTTTTAGATTTAGTTTTGACAATGTATATGATCTGAATGTTTTGTATTAACCATACGCTTGTGCCCCTTTTTAAATAAAACGTTTGAAAATAGTAGCATCCGACTCAGCTGATCCCGCTATCTTTGCTGGTAAGTTACCTGCTTACGGGGTTACGTAACAACTGTCTTTTGGCAGTTTGCAGCAGATTGGTTTTAAGCATTTTTGATGGCACTGGCGTTGTCTCTCCTTTAAGAAAATGACTGCGTTGTTTCCCCTTTGCGGCATCTGGTCTCTTTTTACAGCTCTGTCGTTACAGTCTGTCAGGATGGGACTGCGTGACTATATCCTGGTGCTACCGATACTCTCTTGTGTTAAAGCTGTTTTGCATCTTCAGATGCCTTGCGCTCGAGTATCCCGCAGACTCCAAAGTTTGCAGTTATAGTTCTCTCTCATAGCATTGCGGTCAACTGAATATTGTTGGGAGACTGTTAGAAACTGACAGCATGCCTAAAATAAAGGCGAAGTATCCAGTCGGCAACTCAGTCCAAGTAATCTTACGATTGATAGAATCCCGTTTCGTCCAGGAATCCAGTGAGCCCATTACTAATATCCTTGATAAAAGTTTTTCGTCCTTGCTTTTTCCTACCTCTGCCTGAGCCATGCCACACCTATCCCGTGCACTTGCACTCGTCTATCCAGGACATTATGGGTAGTCGGGGTCCTGCCGTCTCCAGAATATTTGCTAATGATGCATCCCAATTAATGAACTGTCACTGCCTTTCCTGTAGTCGAGTTGACGGTCCACTTTCGGCCCGATCTTTTTTTGTAACTCTCGCTTGGTTTCTTTGCTTGTCACTGGTGTTCCCTACTGCTTACACAGCTCTGCACATTGTACCTTGAACTCCTGCAATGCTGATTAAAACAGGAGCTATAGTTGGCCTGTTCATATGTGGCAACATACTTGAAGAGAAATGTTTGTAGAATCTCCAGCCTACTCCGCAAGTGCTTGCTGACTATCCCCTTGATAAGAAAAAATAAGGTACGAAGGTAAACTAGCCAAGAATATAAAGGAGTATAGTAAAAGCTTCTTTAGCGATGTGAATAGCAAAAAAAAAATAGTTAAGACCAAAATTGGACCATTGAAGACAGAAACAGGTAAATTTATTATGGGGAACAAGGAAATGGCTGATGGGTTGAAAAAGTAATTTGGAACTGTCTTCACTCGGAAAGAAAAAAACAATCTCCCAGATGTAATAGTGGTCAGAGGAACTAGGGTAAAGGATGAACTGAAGGAAATTTATATTAGGCAAGAAACGGTGTTGGATAGACTGTTGAGTCTGAAGGCTGATAAGTCCCCGGGTCCTGGAGGTCTGCATCCCAGTGTACTTAAAGAGGTGGCTCTAGACATCGTGGAAGCATTGGTAATCATTTTCGAATGTTCTATAGATTCCGGAACAGTTCCTTCTGACTGGAAGGTGGTTAATGTTGTCCCACATTTCAAGAAAGGAGAGAGAGAGAGAAAACAGGGTATTATGGACCGGTTAGCCTGATGTCAGTGGTGGGAAAGATGCTGGAGTCAATTATAAAAGATGAAATTACGACACTATGAAAATGGACATTGGAGAGCCAGTGGATGTAGTGTACCTGGACTTCCAGAGAGCTTTTAATAAAGTCCCACATAGGAGATTAGTGGGCAGAATTAGGGCGCATGGTATTGGGGGCAGAGTACTAACATGGATTGAAAATTAGCTGGCTGACAGGAAACAAAGAGTAGCGATTAACGGGTCCCTTTCGGAATGGCAGGCTGTGACCAGTGGGGTACCGCAAGTTTCGGTGCTGGGACCGCAACTGTTTACAATATACATTAATGATTTAGATGAAGGGATTAAAAGTAACATTAGCAAATTTGCTGATGACACAAAGCTGGGTGGCAGTGTGAAAAGTCAGGAAGATGTTATGAGAATGCAGGGTGACTTGGACTGTTTGGGTGAGTGGGCAAATATATGGCAGATGCAGTTTAATGTAGATAAATGTGAGGTTATTCACTTTGGTGGCAAGAACAGGAAGGCAGATTACTATCTAAATGGAGTCAAGTTAGGAAAAGGGGAAGCACAACGAGATCTAGCTGTTCTTGTACATCAGTCAATGAAAGCAAGCATGCAGGTACAACAGGCAGTGAAGAAAGCTAATGGCATGCTGGAGTTTATAACAAGAGGAATTGAGTATAGGAGTAAAGAGTTCCTTCTACAGCTGTGCAGGGCCCTGGTGAGACCCCACCTGGAGTATTGTGTGCAGTTTTGTTCTCCAAATTTGAGGAAGGACATTCTTGCTATTGAGGGAGTGCAGCGTAGGTTTACAAGGTTAATTCCCGGAATGGCGGAACTGTCATATGTTGTAAGATTGGAGCGACTGGGCTTGTATGCACTGGAATTTAGAAGGCTGAGAGGGGATCAGATTGAGACATATAAGTTTATTAAGGGATTGGACACACTGAAGGCAGGAAGCATGTTCCCGCTGATGGGTGAGTCCAGAACTAAAGGCCACAGTTTAAGAATAAGGGGTAGGCCATTTAGAGCTGAGATGTGGAAAAACTTCTTCACACAGAGAGTGGTAGATATGTGGAATGCACTGCCCCAGAAGGCAGTGGAGGCCAAGTCTCTGGCTGCATTCAAGAGAGAGTTAGATAGAGCTCTTATAGATAGCGGATTCAAGGGATATGGGGACAGGGCATGAACGGGGTACTGTTTGTGTATGATCAGCCATGATCTCAGTGAATGTCGGTGCTGGCTTGAAGGGCCGAATGGCCTACTCCTGCACCTATTGTTTATTATGTGTTGTCTATTGATGCATTCTAAAGTGGCTCCGGGGATCTCGTACAACTTCAAAAGCCAGAGCAGTCAGGGAGTAGATCATATAGTTAGGCATGCTTTAAGTTTACCAGTCAGTCCAGTTCTGTCGATCTTCTGCAGTAACTCTGCGGTCTGCATTAGTGTGTCCGTGATGTTCACACTAACTCGGAATGCTGTATTAAACCGCTATCCAAGAGATTTCACTGGTTGTCCTAAGTCGAAGAAAAGGCTCCTCTTCGTACTTGAAGACACAACATGCTAATAGCCTAGCCGTTTTTGATCACAATGCATCTGGACTTCTTGGATAAGCAGGTAGCTACCTGGTCACCCCAGCACAACTAGCTACGTTGTCCAGGGTTTTCAATAACTATTTTGCGTGGACGGAGGTTGCTGTGGTTCCTGTAATGTCATCAGTGAACCCCTATATGCTGGGCTCCAAGAGAGGGTCTCAGGTTTTGTCTGTTGCTGCTAATATGAGGAGATACAGACCAAGTAACATCAAGATGGCGGAGATGGTGCAGCCGATTGAAATCCATTTTAGAGTTCTCCCCACGTGAATATAAGGTTGCTTGAAGTGAAGTTGAATTCTCCTAGGTAACTGATAATCATGTCCTGCCTTACTGATATGATATAGTAGTGGACCAGACCAGTCCAGATGAGGATTTGTAGTGTTAAACCGTCGGCTTTGGCAAGGTGTAACGAGATAACTGTTAGGTTACCTTTCATTTGCCTAGCCTGGCGAAGCAATTGGCTGATCGTCGAGATGTCTTCAAGAAGCACTGAAAAAAATCAAGACGTCAACTTTCTGGGTGGAGGTGCTAAAATGGCGCGTCTCCAGTGAAGGAATTTCGTTACAGGAATAAAATGAGACGAAAATAAATTGTCGGGACACGTAATGAGTTTTGGAATGCAGCATGTAGTGATTGAATAATTGAAAACAAGTTGCCAAAATGCACTAGCCAGCAAAACCTAAACCTGAGATAGAGAAGTCAAAATACCGAAATAGAAGTAAGATGCCAACCATCTGGCAGGGATCGAGAAGAATATCCTGAGGAGGAAGATTGCTATAAAAGTGATGATGGGAGAGGGATACTTTTCCTAGGGGACAAGGCATTCTTTTAGCGATTTTCCTGCTTAGTGCGATAGAGCCTTTCGTTCACACTTTCTCCATTATCTTCAACAAACTCCGCAGGCGATTTAAAATTGTCTTATATAACGTAGCGTCTGCCGCACGGTCGACAGGCGGCAGATGACTTTGCTGTCTTGCTGATATTTTGGACCTCCTTTCTCGTAGGCTCAGCCCCCCTCAGCACTGTTGCTGGCAATTGTGTTAGCGGAATTTCTGGATTGAATTTTCGTACCTGATTCCTACCGGAATCGTTGTTTGATATCCTCTTTAAACTTTTAAACTGCGGGCATGCCTTTGCTTTTATAGGACGTTATTCTTTCCACACTCTCTACAAGCAACAGTCCTGCCGAATGCATGTCGACTGTGTCGTATTTGGTGCTGTGGCCCAGGTATGGTTAGCATAGCTGGTCGCGTGAGGTCGTATTCCAGTGGTTTGATATTCATTGATTCGCGTTATCAACTGCACAGCATCACATACAGAATTGAAGATAGCGTAGATTTGCACGTCCGGCAGGGCGGAGCATACGTATCTGTGAAGGTGACGTTTTCCTATTCCGAGTTGGAAATTGTCATCAACAGTCGCTAACGATTGTGTAGCTGTTACAGCAATCATTGACATACCATCATCCCTAGGAGCGCTGTTCCATGCTGTTTGATTTCCAAGAGGGAAGGAGTTTAAGAAAAATGGCTTGAACCGGATTTCTCCAGTTGTCAGAAATCATTCTTGATAAGTCACACTAAAGATCAATTCACAAAACTGAATAGAAGTAGAGATGTGACTGCGACGTGGCATTAAAGCGAACCCAAGTACAGGACTCCAACGCCAGCTTCAGGAGGCAGGATCTCCGTAGCGTGTGTACACTTGGAACCAGGCTGTGTCAGGACCTGGGAGACTAGGTTTACGAAGAGATACATGGTCGAAGACATGGATTAAGTTTCCGCTCTTGGATGGGACCAAGATAAAGGAGCGGGGAACCCGAGAAAGCTCCTTTGGACCATACCCTTCCCAATTCAGCAAGTACTGGAACCCTTTGCCCCTTCATCTAACATCCAATAGCCGTCGGACGGTGTGCGCTGGATGGTTTCAATGATTCGAGCTGATGGGGGAGTATCGGGCAGGGGACACAAGGGGATGACTGAGAAGTTTAACTTGGGAAACATGGAAAGTAGGGTGGATGCGTAGGGAACTTGATATCTTTAGTCGGACCGCCGTAGAATTGACAACCCGTTCGACCCTGAACACCACTACAAGCTAGGAGTGAGTTTTCTATGCTAATTTTTGAGCGGAATGTCTTTGGAGGACAGCCATACCAACTGCCCAGGTTGGTACTCCGGTGCCGGCGTCCGGAGTTGTTCGGCTGTCTCCTTGTAGCGATCTGCTGACCGGGCTAGGGCCGCACATGTCTCTTCGCAAATCCTGCGGTACCGTTCGATATGATCGGGGACGGATGGTACTGCAATCTCTGCTCCCTGTACGGGAAACAACGGGGGCTGGTACGCCGGAGAGCACTCGAATGGGGACTTCCCTACAGCTGAACTCACGAGGGAGTTGTGGGCGTACTCGACACGCGGGAGTTGGTCGCTCCAGTTGTCCGGCTTGTTTTCGGTCACGCAACGCAACGTTGCTTCCGGATCCTGGTTAATCCGCTACGTCTGTCCATTAGTCTGGGTGTGGAAGCCGGATGACAGGCTGACTGATGCACCCAAATCTCGGCAGAATGCTCTCCACAGGGTACGTCGGTCCCAGACGATGTCGGCGGGGATTCCTTGGAGGGGGAAGATGTGGCGGACACGCAGGCCACCGGTCTCTTGGGCCGAGGGGAGTTTCGGTAGGCCTACAAAATGCAAGCCATCGAAAATCTGTCTACCACGGTGTGAATGGTCGGATTTCCGCGTGAGTTGTGAAGACCTGTGACGAAGTCCAGGGCGATGTGCGACCAGGAACAGGGAAAGGGCGAAACAATCCCGTAGGCGGCGGATGAGAGCCCTTATCCCGGGCAGAAGTGGGAAATGCCGCGACGTAGGAGCGGGTGTCTGCCTCCATGAAGGGCCCCCAAAAATATTTTCTCAGGAGTGGCAGGGTTCTGTTACTTCCGGGGTGGCAGGCAAATCGAGACGCATGCCCCCACAGGAGGATCTGAGATCGGACGAATTCCTGCACATAGAGGTGGTCACAGGGTCCCTTACCTGGGTCCGGGTCATCCTGTCGGGCTTCCATTACTACGGACTCGATCTCTCAGGTGAGGGCGGCCACCACGCAGGAGGGGGAGGGGGGCACGATCGTATCTGGACTGCAGGTGTCCTCCCTGGAGTCATATTAGCGGGAGAGTGCTTCCGGCTTTCCGTTCTTGGACCCTGGTCGGTAAGTGATGGTAAAATTTAATCGCCCAAAGAATAATGGCCGACGGTCCTGGTGGGAGTTCAGGTGCTTGGAATTCTGTATATACTCCAGGTTTCTGTGATCTGACGAATGGATGCTCTGCCCCCTCCAGCCAGTGCCTCCTCTCTTCCAACGCCAATTTGACCTCCAATAGCTCTCTATTTCCCACATCATAATTCCATTACGCGTGAGATAATCGGCGGGAAAAGTAGGCACAGGTGTGTACCGTTTCGCCCGTACCCGAACGTTGGGACAGGGCTGATCCTACCCCGGAATCTGAAGCGTCCACCTCCACGACAAATTGTCGGGTCGGGTCCGAATGAATCAGGATAGGGGTGGTAGTAAAGCGTCTCGTTAAGTTAGTGAATGTTGCTTCCGACATCAGTGTCCCAAGAGAAGGATGTGGAGTTTGAAATAAGCCGGGTGAGGGGGGCTGCCACCCGACTGTAGTCCCTGACAAAACGGCGGTTAAGTTTGCGAATCCCAGGAACCACTGGAGTTTGCTTGGGTGTCGAGGGCCTAGGCCATTCCTCCACCGCACGGATCTTCTCGGAGTCGGCTCTCACCTGCCCGCCTTCGATGATGTATCCTAGGAAGCTGACCGAAGGGACATGAAACTCACATTTCTCTGCCTTCACAAACGGTTTTCGCACAGCCTCTGAAGGACTCTACGGACATGGCGAACATGTTCTTGCAGGCTGCGGGAAAAGATCCGAATGTCGTTTAGATAGACGAATACGAAACGGTTAATGAAGTCCCTTAGCACATCGTTGATTAAGGCCTTGAAAACGGCGGGAGCATTAGTGAGGACAAATGGCATTACAAGTTATTCAAAATGGCCCAGAGGGGTGTTAAAGTCTGTCTTCTACTCATCCCCTTCCGTATCCTAACGAGGTGGTAGGCATTCCATAGGTCCAGCTTGGAAAAAGTGGTCAATCCGTGTAGGCTGAACAAATGAGAGATAGTGGGTGCTTAATCTTAATGAATATATTTTTAAAACCTCGATAATTGATGCAGGGGTGAAGCCATGCATCTTTATTTTCCACAAAGAAGAACCCGGTGGACACAGGGGAAGAATAGGGTCTGATGAGGCCCGCTGCGAGGGACTCGCCCTGGCATTTCTCAATGGCCTCCCTGTCTGGTCGCGACAGATTTGGCGACTGGTGGGTAGCGGGGCCCTGGAAGAAGTTAGATGGCACAGTCATAGGAGCGGTGCGGAGGCAGGGCAAGTGCTCGTTGTTTGCTGAACACCTGCCCCAAGTCGTGGTATTCAGCAGGTACCCTGGAGACGTCAAGGTCTTTGGAGACCGGCGAATCGCCGGAGACTCAGTGGGAGGTGGTTCCGAAATAGACAGTGGGCGTTGCATGCCGGAATCCATCTGGCTATCCTCCCGGCGTTCCAGTCGTACTGGGGATTGTTCTGGGTCAGCGATGAGTACCCGAGGACTAAAGGGGCTTGCTGTGACTGAATGAGGCCGAAATGTACTTCCTCCCGATTATTACCGGAAAGAATCTAGGTGAGGGGCGGCGTACTGTGGGTCAGCCGAGCAAGCAGTCTCCCGTCCAGGGCACTGGACTCCAGGAGGATTGTCAACGGCTCCCGCGGCACTCCGGCCTGGGTGGCTGCCCCTCATCCAGCAGGTTGCCCTCCACACCGGAATCCACCAGAGCGGATAGGGACAGAGACTGCAGCTGTTATTTCACGGTTGCCGGGATCTGCATCCGTGTCGGGCGTGCAGAAGGGAGCATCATTCGGCTCGCCAGGGCTGCCTCTTTCACTGGTGAGCCCTCCCCTTTTGGCCGCTGAGGAAAGGTATTCAGGAAGTGGCCTGGTTAGTCGCAATTGTAAAAGGCCCTAACTCTCCACCTGCGCGTCCGTTCGGCCGGGCAGAGCCGGTTCCGCCCAGGCTGCATCGGTTCTTCTTCCGCGACGGTGTGGAGAGATGGAGCAGGAACGAATCTGTGGGGAGCCGAGGAAGGCGGAGTGGTGGAAGGAGGGGAAAAGGGTTGTGGATTTACCCAGGGAGCTGTGTGACTCGCCCGCAACCGGTCGTCCAGCCTGGTCCGTGAAGAGATTAGCGCGGCTACGCTGTCCGTGTCATCTTCCGCTGCCAGTTAGTCCTTAAAATTTTCTGCGAGACCCGGTCGGAACACCTCCCGTAGGGCCTCGTCGTTCCACCCTGAGTCGGCTGCGAGGGTGCGGAATTCGCTAGCTTATGTAGCCACACTCCGTGGACTTGACACAGAGTCAGCAAGAGTCTGCCGGCGTCCATTCCGCGGGGCTGTACGAAAACCTTCCGCATCTCCCAGACGAAGGTGGGGAAGGAGGAGCAAGCCTCAGGTTGGTTGTCCCAAATAGCCGTAGCCCATGCAAGGGCATGCCCTCGCAGCAGCCCAATGGCGTACGCGATCTTCGACTTATCTGATGCGTATGTTCGTCGCTGTTTCTCGAAAACCAGGAAGCAATGTAGTAAGAATGGGGTACCCTCCCCGAGGTTCCCCACGTAGGTCTCAGGTTCCGGAACATACCGCTCGCGAGGGGATCTTATTGCCGGTTCTAGGGGGACAGACGGTCAAGGTTGTCCGGATGGGTCCGCCGGAGTTCTTGGGGGATGCGACGGACTAAGGAAGACGGACATCGGGTCCACCTGCTCCCTAACCTTGGCCACACTTGTGGCCAGCGTATAGAGGTGTTCGGTAAGTTACCGGAGCAATTGGTTGTGGGGGCCCATTAACTGTCCTTAGCTGGAGAGGGCCTGTTGCACGGGATCCGAGTCCGCTGGGTTCATGATTGGCTAGATTGTTCTGTGAAGGGGACGTGGCAGTAAAACGAACCCAAGTGCAGGACTCCGACGCGGAGGCAGGATCAGAAGGCAGAATCTCCGTAGCCAGTGTAGAATCCCGAAAAGGCTGGGCAGGACCGGGGAGATTTGTGTCCAAAACTTGGAGCAATGTTCCTCTCGCTCTGAGAGTCGACCAACAATCTTGCAAAGGGTGACCGGAGCTGTCGAATTCTTATCTTCTGGTACCTATTGGAAAACAGGTGCTGGTGATTGAGAGGAATTGGGAAAGATTGGGAATCAAGTGTGGGGATTAAGGACCAATTAGTGAGGAAAGTGATAAGGTGGGAAATGCCAGCCAGGACCATGACAAGAGAAACAGAGATAAAGAGTTTGTGCAATATGGCGGTGAATACCATGAAGGCTCAGCTTCCTCAAAGATTTCACCGATTAATCTGCCCGGACTCCTGTTTCATCAATCCCGTCCTCCGGTGTATGCAGGGTGGTAGCACGTATATGGGGCCAATTCTGTTCCAGAAGACAGAAGACGATTCGAAGTGTTGCAGACTGCAGTCAATTGAGCTCTCCATTCCAGCGAAAATGACAGTCCCTCAGAAGTTTGGAAACGTTAACAATTGCTTAGAACGGACTTTCCCTTCAATGTATCGTGATAACGCTAAAGTGAGAGGGGAAATGTGCTGGTGAGACAAGTCCTGGCAGATTCTTGCCATGAGGAGAGAGAAAATTGATAATCGTATTCACGATCATAATAGTACTCCTGTCCCCGATATATCTGCCAATCCATTTTCTGTGCAAGCAATTATATTTAGTGTGCTATCTTCTCGAAAGTTGCAGGAAAGAAATGGGAAGGGAAAAAAAGACGGCAACTCTGGAAAAGAACATTTGTAGATGCAATGTATTACTTTAGTTGGCTGTCACCGAAAATAAACATACGTTATATTTAGTAAGTTTTTTTTTTCAATAGTAGCGATACGGTGCGGAGGACGGCATAACAAGCCTTGTGTCACACTGTCCCTGCAGCCACCGACAACAAATGATTATCTCGTGGTGATCAAGGAATAATTTACATTTTCAAATTAACCCACCCCGTATCCTTTGAATTGAGAAGTTAACCAGTTTCTTTCGGGAACCTCCACGTACTCGACCGTGTGGACTTACAGAGTCTCTTCACAACACAGCGCCACATATGAACTACGAACTCCAGACTAACTCAAACTGTTGCAGAGCCGTGCTAACCAAAAGGCCACGTGGCGTCCAACTGGAGAGAGTGAAATAAAATTAGTACAAGAGAGGGAACAGATTTTTTTTAAAGATGAAGACACAGAATCAGACAGGAATATACATGCTTGTCGAGTCCTGAAAGGAGAACGAGTCATTCTAATGACATATCGTTAGGAAACTCTCAGAGGGAGAACATCTGTAGGGAGATACTGCCGGAGTAGTAGGCTCGAAGGGAAAGAGGCAGATACGAAAGTAAGAAAAAGAGGTGATAATACAATTAGCCAACGCACAAACACAAGCAGTAAAGAAGGCAAGAGGGGAAGAGAGAGGGTAAGTAATGAAAAAGAAAAAGATGATAGACATCTATATATAAGACAAGAAGCGAGACAAACGAAAAAAAAAAACGACAGGTAGATAGTGTCTGGACAGAGGTACAGAGAATAACAGACTGTCAGGGAGAAGAGAGAGGGAGAGTGGCAGCCCGCTTGTGCTGTAGCAGGTTCGGAAAACCAGCGCTTGGAGGTGCAACGTTCACAGTCTGCAAACACTGTCAGTTCTTCTAGGTGGTGGGCCTCGTCGTCGTATGGATGGCACCGCAACCGGGCGTTTAAACTCTAGATGCGCCGGTTTGAGACTGTCGATGGTAAAAGACTCTTCACGACCGCCGATGTCGAGGAGCAGGTCTTCCCATTATGGCTCATCACCTTGTAGGGCCTTTCATATGGTCGCTGCAAGGGTGGTCTGTGCGCTCCTGGGCGAACGAAAACATGTTTGCTCTGTTGTAGGTCGTTGGGCACATAATAGGGTGTTGTGCAGAGATGGGACGTCCGGACTGGGATAGGTTTTCCAAGTCGTTCCCGAAATTTAGTTAGGACCGCCATAGGTGTGTCCTCCTGGCCACGAGACGTTGGCACAAACTCACCGGGAACTGTGAGCGGGGTACGGCAAACAACTTCGGCTAGTGATGCGGCCGGGTCCTCATTTTGTGCCGTGCGGAAGCCAGGCAGCACACGGGGGAGTTCTTCAACCCAGTCTGGCACTCGGAAGCGTGTCATGAGGGCTGACTTCAAGTGCCGATGGAAACGTTCCACCAGACGGTTGGACTGCAGATGGTATGCTGTCGTTCTGTGGAGCTGGGTTCTGAGGTGTTGTGCCAGTGCAGACCACATAGCCGAAGTGAACTGCACACCCCTCTCTGAAGTGACGTGGCTGGAATCCGAACCGTGCCACCCAGATGGCAATCAGGGCTCTGGCGTATATCTCGGTGGCCGTGTCAGCGAGTGGGATAGCGTCCGGCCACCTCGTGAACCAGTCCGACATGGTGAACATGTATCTCGCTCCTCTCGTAGCCGGCAGTGGGCCGACAATATACACGGGCACATGTTCAAACCTCCTATGTGTCGACTGGAAGTGTTGCAGTAGGGCCCTCACGTGCCTGCGGATTTTGGAAGTTTGACAGTGCGTGCATGTCTAGGCACAATGCCCGACCTGCTTGCCGAGACCGTGCCCCACAAACCTGTCTGCGATCAGCCAGATCAGCGACGGGATGGAACGGTGGGCTAAACCGTGCAGGGCGTCGAAAAGTCGGCACCTCCAAGCGGTCTGGACTATTGGCCGAGTTTGCCCGGTGGGCACATCGCAAAGGAGCTTATTACCTTCGGGCCAAATAGTTATGCCTTCCAGGTGGACTGCGGATCGGTACGTCGGCATCTCGCTGTCCAGTCGTTGCGCCTTGTCTAACGCCGCATAATCCACCGCCGGAGACAGACAGTGCACTAATTGGACGGAGATGCGTGACAGCGCTTCGGCTACCACGTTGTTATTCCCGGAGATGTGCTCGTGGTTGTAAACTCGGAGATACACGGCACCTGGCGTTGCAGACGGCCCGAACGCGAGTCCGAGACTTTGGCAAATTCAAAAATGAGGGGCTTGTATTCTGTGAAGAACGTGAACTCCCTCCCTTCCAGAAAATTCCTGAAGTGCCGGATGGCAAGGTACAGGGCCAGCAGCTCTCTGCCGAAATCGCTGCACTTAAGTTCCGGGGGTCGTAGGCGCTGGCTGAAAAAAACGAGCGGCTTCGATTGGCCTTCGATGAGCGGCTCGAGCACGCAGCCAACTGCGGCGTCGGAAGCATCCACAGTGAGGGCACTGGGGACGTCGACAGGGGGTGGACAAGGAGCGTCATGTTTGCTAATATGTTCTTTGCTTGTTTGCAAGCCCCCGTCGCCTCCTCTGTCCAGGTGACCTCTTTGACCTTGCCAGACATCAAGCCGAAAACGGCCGCATAATCCAGGTCGCTGAGGGCAGGAAACGATGGTAAAAGTTAACCATCCCAACAAACTCCTGCAGACCTTTAACAGTGCTGTGTCTGGCGAATTGGCGTATGGCTTCAACTATTCCCGGAAGGGGCACAGCTCCATAGCGGTCGATCCTGTGTCCCAATATTTCGATGGATGGTATTCCGAACTGGCACATGGCGGGCTTGATAGACAGACCGTAGTCGCCGAGGCGGGTGCAGAGCAGGTGTAAATGTGCTAGATGTTCCTGGCGGGAACGGCTAGCGATAGGTATGTCATCCGGGTAGATGAATTGAAAGTCCAAATCTCGTCCTACTGCATCCATCAGGCGCAGGATCGTCTCTGCCGAGTTTTTGAGCCCGAACGGCATCCTGTTGAACTCGAACAGGCCAAAGAGGCCAATGAGGGCCGTTTTAAGTACATTATCCTGGTGGACCCTCCGGCCAGGTCAATCTTCGAAAAAATGCGCGCCCCATGCAGGTTGGCCGTAAAGTCCTGTATGCGTGGTACCGTCAACGATCGGACGTGGTGGCGTCGTTCAGCCTCCTGTAGTCACCGCACGGTCTCCATCCTCCCGCTACTTGGGCACAATATGGAGTGCGGAGGCCCACGTGCTGTTGGAACGCCGCGCAATCCTCTTCTCCTCCATCACCTTGAATTCCTCTTTCGCAAGGTGGAGTTTTTCGGGCGGCAGCCTGCGGGCCCTGGCATGAAGGGGAGGTCCCTGTGTGGGGATGTCGTGCATCACGCCGTGCTTGGTGTCTGTTGAAGATAACTGCGGCGTGATGATAGATGGGAACTCCGTTAAAAAGATTGCCTACAATGAACTCTGCAAAATTTCTTCGTGCTTCATGCAATAATACACACAGCCAAGAGGCCGTAATTGCTTGAAAATGTCAATGGAAATCTGAACACTCGATTAAACATAATGGATCTGCCAACCTTTCTAATAATCTCTGATTACGATGTTTCTCTTAACTCATTGGATTAGGAGACCATCTACTCCGCAATTGAAAATGGGACCTGCATTTTAAAACATGGTTCTTCAAAGTCGTGTGTATACCATGATATTTGTATTGTTGCAACTGCAAAATGATTCCATATCATGGTTCCACTGGAGTTACATCTGCTTCTGTCAAGTACTGAAAGACTGAGTTACTGAAGATACGTGAAAGAGCTAATTTGCCTCCGAGAGCACGCAATTGACAAAAGTGAATAAAGTCTCATTTCCTTATAACTGCATGGGCATTCGCAATCAGCATAGAACTTAAAACATGGAAATCTACTGCATATTACAGGAAATTCGGTTCATAATGTTGTGCTGAACATGTAATCTACTCTAAACACATCCTAGAATTTCCATAGCGCATAGATATTTAATTTTCTAATGTCCATGTACCTAACTGAGGGTCTTAAAAACCCTATTTAATGCGCTTCCACCACCGCCGTCAGCAGTGCATTCCACATACCAACAACCCTGTGTGAAAAACGGACACCTGACATCCCCTCGTTACCTATTTCCAAGCACCTTCGTTTTACCAATTTAGCCATGAGGAAAAAATATCCTCTGGCTATCCACACTATCAATGCCGCTCATGATCATATACAGGTCTGCTCTGTCATACCTGCTTTACATCCTTCCATGTAAAAAAACTACCAAACTTTTTAAGACAATTATCCACTATTGGGCACGCACGGCATTTCCTCCGATGTCAAACGCTTACAGGAGTTGGTGATTGTTAGAAAATTATACACCTGGCAAAGTTACATTTAGAATGGTAAATTTCTCATACAGTTTGATGTCATTGAACGTGAAAATGTACAAATGAACTGCTCTCATTTCTCTGGTGCAAAGAAAATAGATTGCTGTGTGCACAGCGATTCAAACACCAGATGTAGAGTCAGATTCTCTTTAGCATGCAGTATTTAACAGCAGCTCCCTTACCCAAACACGGCTCCGCTCCATATTACAGCATATTTCTGCTGGAATTCTCCATAGGTTTGTTGGGAATTTCGCTTTAATTCACTCAGGTGAGAACACAATCTCATGAAAGTTCGATGCTTAGTATGCAGTGCTGTTGTACGTATCTGCTTCTTGCCGAAAACAGGTTTGCCATTATGATGCAGAGACACATGACAGAGCTGGAGCACACAACTCCGGAATTACTTAAAGTAATCTGAAAACTGTCTCTCTGATGCACTCCGGAAATTCTTTCATTTAAATAGGGCGACTGATGTGTATAAGCAGGACGTAATCTCTTCAGTAGATATCCCAGCGTATCCCTGGTACACTGTGGGTACGGGGAAGCAACATCTGCATTAAGCATGGCCCAATAAGTAAAGTTCACTTCTATATTGTGTTCTTCCACAGCTATGGAAGTAGGAACTTCCACAACTTTTGGCACGGACTAGAAGGGCCGAAATGGCCTGTTTCCGTGCTGTAATTCTTATATGGTTATATTCTCTGATAGTTCCTGGGAAGCAAACAGATCACCAGAGGTTCCTACAGAGACTCAAAATAATCTGAACAGCCCGAGAGTATATCAAGGATCCGGACTCCAAGCTGACAGGAAAAATGCAGACACACCGCCAAGTACAGGGATAGTCATCAGTAAAGGATTCGAGGTGCTTGGGAACGAGATTGAGAACGTAAGCATGTGTTCCCGTGTTGATGTCTATTTGTGTTTACATCTCAATACGTGTATCTCTCTCTGTCTCTCTCTCTCGCGCGCGCGCACAGACATCCTATGCTTGCCATCGTCGAAAGGTGTCATCATTGTCATCATTGATTCTCCCACACCGCTCTACTGCCTCCTGTCATTTTAAGGAGTTGGGTGTTCGAATGATATTATCCCTCCACACTGTGTCAAACGCTCTTTCTCTTGGGAGCACTGTTTATGTCATATGTTGAAATAAATTGAGAACATCTGTGTCAAGAGAATAGATATCATTCGGGCAAGAACAGAATCATTACAGACTAACAACTATGATCTTTTTATTCCAATATAACGGAGTTCATTTTGTTAATAATGTGCATAATGTCTGCTTAAGTTAATTTATGGTTGTTGAAGCTGCATACAGGATTCTGTGTGACATTTATGCTGCTGCCAGGTTTTAAATCAACTGTTCTTAACTTTAATTGTTTTTATATGTGAAGAAACTTGCCTTTGACTTTGCTCTGGCTTTATGGCATGTGTCCTAGGAGCTAGCACAATATTTGCGTTGAACACATTTAGATGAATTTTTCCCTAGATCATTGATAGTGGAGAAATGTTCCAGAAGGAAGGTACATTATCATAGGTTGCGGTGCATGTTTTATTTAGATTTGAGGTTTGAACTATTCAACTGTAAGATGAAGATTTTGCTGTATTTCGACTCGTCGGTCAAGACTCTAATGAGGAAGCATTACGAAGATATATACCGAGAACAATCAAATTCTCAACGCTCACGTCAGCTTCATAAACTCATGTCATCTTTAAATTACGAGACAGGGTCAATGCAGGAAAGGAAGAACACATGTCTTATAGGAAATCGGCAAGATAACAGATTCAGAGAGATATGTAAGGAAGCACGGTTGAAATATGGATCACCTGTTGCAATCAGAGAACGTTCCCAGAAATCGTAATTTACTGTTTAGGCATTTGATACCAGTTGGTAACAAATGATTCTAAGTTGACAAACATAGTTCGGAAGAAATTCTGAATGTGAAATGCATCATAAAATATAACAGCATGTTGGAGAATCACAACAGTTCAATCTCACTGTCTGTCATTACTCAGCCAGAGACGCAGACGTATCCCCCGTGCGGCATTCACTCCTACACTGATACATCAGAATCACAGGTAAAACAGGGGCCCCTTGTCAATAAGACTGACAGGGCTGATCCGAGGTCAGATCGTCCGGTGCGACGTACCAAGGCAATGGCTGCTACTGAGCCAGATTCATTCACCAGAGAGGTGACCGTTTTATCGTGTTACAATGGGTGGGGGAAACAGATATTTCAAGCGGAAGTGTAATGACAGGAAAATCTTCGGAAAATAAATCGGCGATTAATCAAACAGAGAGAAAAAAAAGGTGAAACCGCGGAGCGACACAACAGGGGAGCAGTCTGACGTTCCGGAGAGTTTACATTCCTCTCTGTATATCTATGGGCATACTAAAGTACTAAACAGGATTCCAGACGTTTCAGGGACCAAACTGTGATGAAACCATACGGATTGAAAGTATTTATGTCAGAGTATTTATATCTGGACTTCTTGGCTAAGCAAGTAGCTACCTGATCACTCCAGCACAACTAGCTACGTTGTCCAGGGTTTTCAATATCTATTTTGCGTGGACATAGGTTGCTGTTCTTATTGTGATGTCATCTGTGAACCTCCATATGCTGTTCTCCAAGAGGGGGCCACAGGTCATGTCTGTTGCTGCCAATGTGAGGAGATACAAACCAATTAAAGATCAAGATGGCGGAGATGGTGCAGCCGATTGGAGTCCATTTTAGAGATCTTCCCACCTGAATATAAGGTGGTCTGAAGTGAAGTTGAATTCTCCTAGATAACTGATAATCATTTCTTGCCTTACTGGTATGATATAGTAGTGGGCCAGACCAGTCTAGATGAGGATTTGTAGTGTTAAACCGTCGGCGTTGGCAAGGTGTAACGAGATAACTGCGAGGTTACCTTTCATTTGACTAGTCTTGCGAAGCAATTGGCTGACCGTCGAGATGTCTTTAAGAAGCACCGAAAAAAAATCGGGATATGACCTTTCTGGGTGGAGGTGCTGAAATGGTGCGTCTCCAGTGAGGGAATTTCGTTACAAGAAAAATTAGAACAAAATAAATTGTAGGGTCACGAAATGAGTTCAGAAATGCAGCATGTAGTGTTTTAATAAATGAAAACAAGTGGCCAAAATGCACTAGCCATTAAAACCTAAACCTGAGATGGTGAAGTCAAAATGCCGAAATAGAAGTAAAATGCCAAACTTCTGGCTGGTATCGAGAAGAATATCCTGAGGAGGAGTATTGCTATAAACGTGATGATGGCAGAGGAATACTTTTCCTCGGTGACAAGGCATCCTTTTAGCGATTTTCCAGATTAGTGCGATAGAGCCTTTCGTTCACACTTCCTCCATTATGTTCAACCATCTACGGAGGCGATTTAAAATTTTCTTATATGACGTAGCGTCCACCGCTCGGTCGACAGGCGGCTGATTATTTTGCTGTCTTGCTGATATTCTAGACTTCCTTTCTCGTTGGCTCAGTGCCACTCAGCACTTTTGCTGGCATTTTTGTTTGCGGAATTTCTGGATTGAATTCTCATTCCTGATTCCTACGGCGATCGTTGCTTGTTATCCGTCTCAAACTTATAAACTGCTGGCATCCCTTTGCTTTCATAGGAAGTTATCCTTTCTACACTCTCGACAAGCAACAGTCCTGCCTAATGCATGTCGACTGTGTCGTATTTGGTGCTGTGTCCCAGGTATGGTTAGCATAGCTGGTCGCGAGAGCTCGCATTCCATTGGTTTGATATTCATTGATTCGCGTTATCAGCTCCACAGCAGCACATGCAGAAACTGAAAATAGCGTAGAGTGCACGTCCAGCAGGGCGGAGCCTGCGTATCTGTGAAAGTGACGTTTTCCTATTCCGAGTTGCAAGTAGTCATCAACAGTCGCTAACGATTGAGTAGCTGTTACTTCAAACATTGACATACCATCATTCCTGGGAGCACTGTTCCACGCTGTTTGACTTCCTAGAGGGAAGGAGTTAAATAAAAATTTCTTGAACCGGGTTTCTCCATTTGTCAGGAAATCATTCTGGATAAGACACACTAATGATCAATTCACAAAACTGAATAGAATTAGAGATGCGACAGGGTCGTGGCAGGAAAACAAACCCAAGTGCAGGACTCCGACGCGGAGGCAGGATCAGGAGGCAGAATCTCCGTAGTGGTTGTAGAATCGGGACCAGGCTGGGTAGGGACCTGGGAGGATTGATTTACGAAGGGATACGGGGTCGAAGACTTGGAGCAAGGCTCCTCTCTCCCTGGGAGTCGACCAACAATCTGACAAGAGATGACCGGAGCTGTCCGAGTCTTATCCTCAGGTGGCTAATGGAAACCAGGTGCTGGTGATTGAGAGGAACTGGGAAAGATCGGAAATCAAGTGTGGGGATTAAGGACAAATTAGGGAGGAAAGGAAAAAGGTGGGAAAAGCTAGCCAGGACCATGACAGTACCCCCTCCTCAATGGGAGCCTACCGGCGACTTTCCTGACTTGTTTTGATGGTCTCGATAAAAGTCCTGGTTGAGGGAAGGGTCCAAGATAAAGGAGCGGGGAACCCATAAAAGCTCCTCTGGAACATACCCTTCCCAATCCACCAGGTACTGGAACCCTCTGCCACTTCGGGGCACATTCAATAGCCTTCGGACGGTGGACGCAGGATGGTTGTCAATGAATTGGACTGGTGGGAAAGTATCGGGCGGTGGACACAAGGGGATGACCAAGAGTGGTTTCACTTGGGAAAAATGGAAGGTAGGGTGGATGCGTAGGGAACATTGTATCTTCAGTCTGACCGCTGTAGGATTGGTAACCCGTTTGACCCTGAACGGTCCTAGGAAGCTTGGAGCGAGTTTTCTATGCTCATTCCTGAGCCGAATGTCTTTGGAGGACAACCATAACAACTGCCCAGGTTGATACTCCGGTGCCGGGGTCCGGTGTCGGTCGGCTGTCTCCTTGTAGCGATCTGCTGAGCGGGCTAGGGTCGCACGCGTCTCCTCCCAAATCCTGTGGCACCGGTCGATATGATCGCGGACGGATGGTACTGCAATTTCTGCTTCCTGTGAGCGAAACAACGGGGGCTGGTACCCCAGAGAGCACTCGAATGGGTACTTTCCTACAGCTGAACTCACGAGGGAGTTGTGGGCGTACTCGACCCACGGGAGTTGATCTCTCCAGGTGTCCGTCTTGTTTTCGGTCACGCAACGCAACGTGGCTTCCAGATCCTGGTTATTGCGCTCCGTCTGTCCATTTGTCTGGGGGTGGAAGCCGGATGATAGGCTGACTGATGTACCCAAGGCTCGGCAGAATGCTCGGCCCACCTTAGAGACGAACTGGGTACGTCGGTCCGAGACAATGTCGGCGGGGATTCCTTGGAGGCGAAGGATGTGGCGGACAAAGAGGTCAGCGGTCTCTTGGGCCGAGGGGAGTTTCGGTAGGCCTACAAAATGCAAAGCCTTCGAAAATCTGTCTACCACGGTTAGAATGCTCGTATTTCCGCGGGATTTGGGCAGACGTGTGACGAAGTGCAGGGTGACGTGCGACCATGGGCAGCCAGGAAGAGGCAGGGGGCGAAAGAAACCCGCAGGCGGCCTTTGAGAAGCCTAACCCCGGGCACAAGTGGGACATCCCGCGACGAAGGAGCAGTTGTCTGCCTCTATGGAGTGCCACAAAAAAATTCCTCTCAGCAGTGCCAGGTTTCGTTTACTTCCGGGGTGGCAGGCAAATCGAGACGCGTGCCCCCACTAGAGGATCTGAGATCGCACGCGTTCCGGCACATAGAGCCTGTCGCTGGGTCCCTTCCCTGGGTCCGGGTCATCCCGTTGGGCTTCCATTACCACGGACTCGATCTGCCAGGTGAGGGCGGCTACCACGCAGGACAGGGTAATGAACGTTTCTGGACTGCAGATGTCCTCCCTGAAATCATACTGGCGGGAGAGCGCTTCCGGCTTTCCGTTCATGGACCCTGGGCGGTAAGTGGTGGTAAATTTGAATCGCCCAAAGAATCATGCCCAACAGGCCTGGCGGGAGTTCAGTCGCTTGGCGATCTGAATATACTCCAGGTTTTTTGTGATCTGTCCAGACGACGAATGCCTCCTCCAACCAATGCCTCCACTCTTCCAACGCCAATTTGACCGCCAATAGCTCTCGACTTCCCACGTCATAATTCCGTTCCGTGTGGGACACTCGAAGGGAAAGGAAAGCACAGCGGTGAACCTTTTCGCCCTTATCCGACCGTTGGGACAGGACTGCTCCCACCCCGGAATATGAAGTATCCACCTCCACGACAAATTGCCGGGACGGGTCCGGATTGATCAGGATGGGGGCGGTGGTAAAGCGTCTCTGTAAGTTAATAAATGCTGCTTACGCTGCGGTGTCCCAAAAAAAGGTTGTGGAGGGTGAAGTAAATCTACTGAGGGGCGCTGCCACCCGACTGTAGTCCCTGATAAAACGGCGGTAGAAGGTCGCTAATCCCAGGAACCAGTGGAGTTTCTTGGGGGTCGTGGGCCTAGGCCAATCCTCCACCGCACGGATCTTCTCGGGGTCGGCTCTCACCTGCCCGCCTTCGAAGATGTATCCTAGGAAGCTGACCGAAGGGACAAGAAACTCACATTTCTCCGCCTTCAAAAACAGTTGGTTTTCCCACAGCCTCGGAAGGACTCTACGGACATGGCGAACATGTTCATTCAGGCTGCCGGAAAAAATCAGAACGTCGTTTAGATAGACGAATACGAAACGGTTAATGAAGTCGCTTAACACATCGTTGATGAAGGCCTTGAAAACGGCAGGAGCATTAGTAAGTTCAAACGGCATCACAAGTTATTCTAAATGGCCCTGACTGGTATTAAAGGCTGTCTTCCACTCATCCCCTTCCCGTATCCTAACGATGTGGTAGGCATTCCGTAGGTCTGGCTTGGAAGAGGTGGTCATTTTGTGTAGCTGGCCGAAGGCTGAACAAATAAGATATAGTGGCTAATTATTCTTAATGGTTATATTGTTAAAGGCTCGATAATCGACGCAGGGGCGAAGCAATCCATCTTTCTTTTCCACAAAGAAGAACCCGGCGGCCACAGGGTAGGAAGCCGGCCTGATGAGGCCCGCTGCGAGGGACTCGCCCAGGTATCTCTTAATTGTCTCCCTCGCTGGTCGTGACAAATTATAGAGGCGGCTGGTGGGTAGTGGGGCCCAGTAAGAAGATCGAACGCAGAGTCATAAGGGCGGGGCGGAGGCAAGGCAAGTGCTCGTTGTTTGCTGAACACCTGTTCCAGGTCGTGGTATTCAGCAGGTACCGTGCAGAGGTCAGGGTCTTCGGAGACCGGCGATGTCGCCACAGAATCGCTGGAAGGTGGGGCCGAAAGGAGAGAGTTGGCGTTGCATTCCGGATTCCATCTGGCTATCCTCCCGGCGGTCCAGTCGATCTGGGGATTGTTCTGGGTCAGCCATGGGTACCCTAGGACTACTGGGGCTTGGGGGGACTGAAAGAGGCTGAAACGTACTTCCTTCCGATGATTGCCGGAAAGAATCAAGGTGAGGGGCGGCGTACAGTGGGTCACACGAGCAGGGCCCTGGCCTCCAGAGGGGTGGTCAACGGCTTCCGCGGTATTCCGGCCTGGGTAGCTTACCCTCTTCCAGCAGGTTGCCCTCCGAACCGGAATCCACCAGAACGGATACGGACAGGAACTGCAGCTGGTGTTTCTCGGTTGCCGGGACATACATTCGTGTCTGGGGTGCTGAAGGGAGCATCATTCTGCTCACCAGGACTCCCTCTCTCACTGGTGAACACTCCTCTTTTGGCTGCTGAGGGCAGTTATCCCGGAGGTGGCCTGGTTGGCCGCAATAGTAACAGGCCCTAGCTCTCCACATCCGCGTCCGTTCGGCCATGCAGATCCTATTCCGTCCAAGCTGCATCCGTTCTTCTTCCAGTACGGTGTGGACAGATGGAGCAGGAACGAAACTGGGGGGAGCTGAGGAAGGCGAATTGGTGGAAGGTGGGGAAACGAGCCGTGGATTTACCCGAGGAGCTGGGTGACTCTTACTTTCCCTCCAACGCTCCCGCAACCGGTCGTCCAACCTGGTCGCTAAAGAGATTTGCGCTGCTAGGCTGTCCATGTCATCTTTCGCTGCCAGTTGTTCCATAATCTTTTCTGCGAGACGCTGTCGGAACACCTCCTCGTCGTTGCATCCTGAGTCGGCTATCAGGGTGCGGAAGTCGATGGCATATTTAGCCACACTTCGTGGACCCTGACTCAGGGTCAACAAGCGTCTGGCAGCGTCCTTTCCGCGAAGGGGCTGTACGAAGACCTTCCACGTCTCTGAGACGTAGGTGGGGAAGGAGGCGCAAACCTCAGGTTGAATGTCTCAAATAACCGTAGCCTATGCCAGAGCATTCCCTCGCAGCAGCCCCATGATATACGTGATCTTCGACTTTTCTAATGCGTATGTTCGTGGCTGTTCCTCGAAAACCAAGGAGCATTATAGTAGCAATGGCTTACACCTGCCTAGGTTCACCACGTAGGGATCTGGCTCCGGAACATACGGCTGGCGAGGGGAACATATTGCCGGTTCCGGGGGACAGACGGTCCAGTTTGCCCGGATGAGTCGGCCGGAGTTCTCAGGGTGTCCGACGGACTAAGGAAGACGGACATCCGGTCCACCTGCTCACTGACCTTGGCCACACTTGTGACCAGCGTATAGAGGTGTTCCGTAACTTCCCGGAGCAATTGGTCGTGGGTGCCCATTAACTGGTCCTGGCTGGCGAGGCCTTTTGAACGGGATCCGAGTCCGCTGGGTTCTAGACTGGCCAGAATGTTCTGTGACGGGGACGTGGCAGTAAAACGAACCCAAGTGCAGGACTCCGACGAGGAGGCAAGATCAGGAGCCAGAATATCCGTAGCGGGTGTAGAATCGGGACCGGACTGGGTCAGGACCTGGGAGATTTGGTTTACGAAGAGATACGGTTCGAAGACTTGGAGCAAGGTGCATCTCTCTCTCTCTGAGAGTCGACCAACAATCTGGCAAAGGCTGACAGGAGCTGTCGGATTCTTATCATCTGATGACTATTGGAAGCCAGGTGCTTGTGATTGAGAGGAATTGGGAAAGATTGGAAATCAAGTGTGGGTTTTAAGTACCAATTAGGCAGGAAAGTGATAAGGTGGGAAATGCCAGCCAGGGCCACGACAAGAGAATTAGAGAGAATGAGTTTTTGCAATATGGTGGTGAATACCATGAAGGTTCAGCTTCCTCATAGATTTCACCTATCAATCTGTCCGGACTCCTGTTTCATCAATCCCGTCCTTCTGTGTATGTAGGATGGTAGCACGTATATGGGGCCAATTCTGTTCCAGAAGACAGAAGACCACTCGAAGTAGTGCAGACTGCAGTCTCTTGAGCACTCCATTCCAGCGAAAATGACAGTCCCTCAGACGTCTGCAAACGTTAACTATTGCTTAGAACCGACCTTCCCTTCAATGTATCGTGATAATGCGAATGTGAGAGTGGAAATGGGCTGGTGACGCAAGTCCAGGCAGATTCTTGAAATGAGGAGCGAGAAAATTGATCATCGTATTCACGGTCATAATAGTATTCCTGTCCCCGATATATCTGCCAATGCATTTTCTATGCAAGCAATTATATTTAATGTGCCATCTTCTCGAAAGATCCAGGAAAGAAATGGGTAGGAAAAAAAATTAAAAAAGCAACTTTGGAAAGCAAATTTGGAGATGCAATGTATTACATTAGTGGGCTGTCAATAAAAACAAAAAAAAAACTTTCGGTATATTTAGTAAGTTTGTTTTATTTTTTTTCAATAGTAGCGATACAGTGCGGAGGACGGCCTAACAAGCCTTGTGCCACACTGTCCCTGCAACCACCGACAAAAAATGATTATCTCGTGCTGATCAAGGAATAATTTACATTTTCCAGTTAACCAACTCTGTATTCTTTGAATTGCGAAGTTAACCACTTTCTCTGGGGAACCTCCATGTACTCGACCGTGTGGAGGTACAGAGTTTATTCACAACACAGCGCCACATATGAACTACGAACTCCAAAATAACTCAAACTATAACAAAGCCGTGCTAACCAAAAGCCCACGTGGCGTCCACCTGGAGAGACTGAAATAAAATTAGTGTAAGAGAGTGAAAAGAATTTTTTTTTAAGATGAAAACACTGAAGCAGACAAGAATAGACATGTATGTCGAGCCCTGGAGGGACGACGAGTCATCTTAATGTTATATTGTCTGGAAACTCCCAAAGGAAGAACATCTATAGGGAAATAATAATACTTGGAAATACTGCCGGAGTAGTAGGATCGAAGGAAGAGAGACAGATATGAGAGCAAGAACGAGAGCTGATAATACAATTAGCACACGCACAAACACAAAGAGTACAGAAGGCAAGAGAGAAAGAGAGAGGGTAAATAATGGAAATGAAGAAATGACAGACAGCTAAGTATACGACAAGCAGAGAGACAAACGAAAAAATAAAACGACAGATAGGTAGAGTATCTGGACAGAGATAATGATAGAATAACAGACGGTTCGGGAGAAGAGAGAGAGAGAGTGGTGATTGGAGAAAGTGACCATCTGTATTATAAAAAGAGGTAAGATTAACAGAACGACACATTCTCAAGGAACCAGAAAGATACAATAGAAAATTGGGAGATATTGATGGCTAGAGTAAGGCAGAGACCTGGAAGTAGAAAGATAAGGAAAGTGAGAGAGAAAGAAAGGGAGTAGAAATAAACAAGGATATTGTCGTAGGTAGATATTGAGAGGGGGAGAGAGAGTTTGAGCGAGATGCAGATAAAGTGAAGGAGGAAAACCTGCATCCTAAACGGCATTCATTTCTTTGTGCTCCTTACAGATTACTTAGGTTGCGCTGCCCACTGAGACTCGGTAAAAATGAGCAATCGTTGTACTGTGGAGCTCATGTACTTCTGGGTTGTCGAAGGTTCTGGTATCTTTCATCAGGGAGGAGCCAGAAGTGTACCCGCCGCGATACGATGAGTCAATCAAGTTTCGGCTAAATTAATGTTTGAGAAAGGACAGACAAACCATTAAAATATACATAAATGAAATTTATTTCAGCATCCTGAGATATGTCCGACATATCGGCTGCAATATGTTCAAAATTCTCCAGAAGAATGACTGGGCAGTTTTACGCTGAGTTGTAGAAATATTGAATGATCACATGTAAATATTTCAGGGGGACCTATGGCATATTGTGCCGTATATCTTCACGCTGTTGAGCTCAATCTATCGTGGCCGGTGCACTCAAAACACTACCCTGGGTGTTGCTAAGCTCAATTGGCACGAAATCATCAACAGATAGCTAATGAAGGAATGACAAGTGGTGAGCACATTCACAAAGAGACACAAACAGACGCGTGCACAAACACACACACACACACACACACACACACACACACACGCGCGCGCGCGCGCGAGCGCAAGCTCTTTCCGTCAGAGTTACAGATACAGACACCGATGCGCAGAAAATGAAGCAGCAATGGCAAGAGTGAATGGATAGAAATCGCGAACCAGAGATATGTATTTACTATTATACGGAGAATAGCTCCATCATACTTAACTGCAGTTTCTCAGTGACTTGGTCAATTTATTTTAGCATTGTTTCTATGTAAAATCCTGAGATATGTGTATAAACATATGTCTCAGGAACAGACCGCCGTCTGAGATTTGCCGTTGTATTTATCGGTGCTTTGCTGAAAGTCGGCAAGAGGCTCTCTGTTAGTATTTCCACCATATATCTCTCTGGCATGTCGATCGACTGTACAACGGGAAAAAATGTCATTTCTAGAGCTGCAGACTTATGTCGTCAGAGGGCTGTCTCAGTCAGCGGGGCGTGACGCTCATTCCTTGAGTTACATGGAGCTGTCTCATTTGGGACACTAGGCGGATCATGTCTCATGAGGCTGCGTTCCCATTGGGCCCTTTTCACTTCCTGCCCATTATAGTACTTAAGCAGTAGAATGAGAAAGTCCTGAATACTGGTGATAATTTTTTGATGAGAAAATCATTCAACCAATTCTTCATAAAAAAATATGTGGAGATTCGTAATCTGGATCGTGTGCGGAGCCTGGTTAACTGGTTTGTACGCAGCAGACAATTCAAAAGCTTTCTCGAAACTGAATTCCGAAAAAAATAATCGTCAATATAACATTTCATGTTTTGACATTATTTTTTAGATACGATTCATGGAAACTCTGTCACTCAGACAATGCCACCACAAATGAAGACAGAAGAAGAGACTGTGACTTTCAGCTGCACCTATGATACTACATGGGGTTCCTATACTTTATATTTGTACCGACAAAGGCCAGAGCAAAGTCTCGAGTATATACTGTACAAAGATACTGCTGGAAACGAAGGTCAAGCCGAATTTGCCAAAAGACGCTTCAAATCCTCTCTGGACGAGGGAAGGAAATTATTTAGTGTCACCATCTCAAAACTGCAAATGGGCGACTCTGCAGTTTATTACTGTGCCCTAAGGCGCACAGTGATGCATTGTAGTTAAATGCTCGTACAAAAATTCACTTACTGTTCAATCCATGCAACTTAATATATTTGTATAATCCTTTACTCATTGTGGTTTCACGCCACTAAGAGTACGTGTTGAAGTTTCCCTCGCCTTCGTCTGTGAACACTCAGCAAAGGTGTAACCGCATCGCTCTTTTCAATGACGCAGAGAGATCTAGAGCCTTTGCTATCTCATTTAATTTGTGAAATATACGTTAACACGTCAAACGAATTATGACCGATAAAGACCGCCATCGCTATCTCTCGGGTGTGTGTGTGTGTGTGTGTGTGTGTGTGTGTGTGTGTGTGTGTGTGTGTGTGTGTGTGTGTGTGTGTGTGTGTGTGTGTGTGTGTGTGTGTGTGTGTGTGTGTGTGTGTGTGTGTGTGTGTGTGTGTGTGTGTGTGTGTGTGCGCGTGTATGTGTGTTATGTCGTTCAATATAATGGTTACTGTCCAGTGTGCCAATGCAAATCATGGCGACTGGAGTCAATGCTATCTGGCTGTTGTTGTTTAGTAATTTAGATAAAAAAAATTTAGCTATTTGTTACTGGGATGATGAATGATTGCCCGGAATCTGAATAAGTGAAGTTCTGAAGAAGTCCGCATAGATATCAATGAGCAGGTGTGCACACACCCTGACTACATGACCTGAGATGTGTTCTTGCCAGGTCTCATAACTGAGAAAGAGTGATATCTGTTAGGTTCCTTCTGATGTCTTCTGATTCTGTAGAAGTGAAGACAGCGCTGTGGGCATTTAATGAGGAGCGTACATTTATGATCACCTACATAGATTAGCCTGATAAGCAAGTCAGCAGAAGAAATGGGTGCCTGAATTGGGGAATGGATTTGGAGTAAACGGAACCTGAGCAAAATACGGGAACTTGGAGAAATCCATGTTCATGCCATCATGATAGTCGATACCCAAACCGAATGTGGGATGTTGTCTCAGGATAGCAGAATAAGAGAACATGGACGCCTTGTTGGAATGGGTTTAGTAATTAAAGTAAAATGTTTGGGATGCATTGAAATCCTTCCTGCTGCAGACCGAGCGAATTCGTAATATAACATGGACCCACAACCTACGTCGAGTCTCTCCGATGTTGTGCACACAGGATTATAAACACCGCATATAGTGAATAAGGCATAAAGGTGAAAGAACAAAGGAGGACATTTACACCATTTTAGCCCACAGAGGATGGTCCGCTAATTCATGATAGCTGATCTATTTCTCTTACCGTTCCCAACCACGGTTCTTCTCACCGTATACCCTTTACACTAACCAATCGAAATCCATCAACCTCTGTCTTAAATATAGGTACAGGTTTGGCCTAAGTAGATATATGTGGCAATGAATTACACATGTTCCCCATTCTCCGGCGAAAAAAAAACAAACTAAAAAAAATCCTCATCTCCTTTCTAAAAGGACTCCCATGTATTTGAGCTTGCTTCTCATTTCAACATCTGCCGAATAATCTCATTTCATTACCAGTCCCTGCCTCCTGAATCCAAATTCTGAATCCAAATAGCGTAGTTTCACTCTTTGCATGTCTTTGCAGATGAGGATACATTTGTGAACGTTTTTTAAGAGAATCCATGCACATTAATACACCTCATGCATTGAAGCACAGTTCACATTGAAAAACCGAAACAATTTGCTGTTACATATCCACCGTTTGGACACGGGAGACTAGAATGATGTAATGGTCTTGTTAGTGGGATGATGTAATTGTCTATTGACCTTAGGGGGTGGTGGGGATATGATGTCACGTGATCATAGATTCCAAACCGTATTTAAACCAACCCGCGGTTTGTGACGCAGTTCTCATTTTTATTTTGATACAACATTGTTGTTACTGTACGGAGGTGTGAGGCTCCCTTGGTTTTGTCTATTACACGTTCATTTTTCCCTTGCAGTCCAGTATCAGAAAGAGAAGGCATTTTCGGAGTTATCCGAGTTCAAAGAACTGTATACAGTTCATGTCTTTCAGCGTTTTGGGCAATGGTAGACCTTTGACTTCGTTCAGAAATTGTGGCATGCACATTTGAGTTGAGCCTCTGCAATGTCAGAAAGGTTTGACTAGTGACCACCCTCCAGTCAAAAGATCGATACTTCGAAGGAATTGTTTTATTTTAGGGGAAGTCTCTTCTTACTGACCGTATAAATCAGATGGACTTTTGAATTTATCACTTTTTGTCTGTACGTGGATGAAACCTCGTGAAGAGCAGTTTCTAAGTTTGAATGCTTTTGCTACCAAACAGATACCTTCCGGTTAATTTAGTCGTTTGTTTACTTTTCTAAGAACGAGCAGAGATTAATAAGTCTCGGGATTCATTTTAAACACTGTCTCAGTTTCATATTCATTGCTGCTGCATTCGAAACATTTCGCCTGAATTTGATTGAATTTCCAAAAGTCCACACACCAGCATTTTTCAGCTGAACCCATCCAGTCTCCCCTGTTACGGCAGACTTTGAACAACTCTGTAAGTCTCTCATGCACCATTTTCACCCAACTGCCGGCATCTGCACTACGGCGAATAGAACTTTAGGAATTACTTTTGGTTCCGTCACGCAGTTGTACAATAGTATCATATCTTGAACTCAGTATCGAATTCGCTGCTGGTAAGCAAGACATTCTTTTCTGTCCATTTACACATCCAAGAAAACATGCACTTTTGCCCAAATGCCGCTGCTCTATGAGTTCAACCTACCACGTACTGAGTAATTCGTAGCCTGGGATATATTATTGAAATGCATCACATCCCTCTTACCTATATTGCAATCGAAATGTGTATCTTGTTTGCCTAGCAAAAGCAGGGAGCTGTCGATTTCGGAATAGCCAATAGGAGTGAACTGTCAACAGTTTCCAACATGATACATTTAATTTACCTTGATGACTTGCCCTATTAAGTACCTGATATTTATTTATATGCGGCGCATCGGGGTTGATATTGTGCGCTTTATTTGCAGAATATCGTTTACTGTTATATCGTCTCGACTTTTTCTTCTATTGATATATAGAAGCAGTAACAGGGTATTTGACCCATCGAATGTGCTGCCTCATTTCATAACGGCAGATTCAAATTTCCTCTCACCCCCAGTTTTCTGTCTGCTGCCCATTTCCCCCAAATCCTGACTAATCTATTACATATAAATGTTTGCATTCAATATGCATAACCTTTTGCCCTCCACACCTGCGTATGGCTATGATACACAGAGAGTCATCGCTCTCTGCTGAATGAAATTCCTCCTCATCCTTTTTTTTCTAAAAGGACACCGTTCATTCTGAGGTGGCGCCTTCTGGTCTTAGATTCTATCTCTCATGAAGGGAAGATGAATGAATGAATGAATGACATTTTAGTTCGGTTACTACAAACAAACAAAAAAGTATCAATTTATCGATTATTTCATAACGATAACTTCATAAAACAATATTAAATAAATCTTTAAAACAGACTGAAAGTTTGCAGACTGTATTGTGCCTACCTCTCATACTTATCAGGGGTGATTTATAAGTTTGTGGCCTAATGTAGAAGGAGTCAATTTTAGAAAACCTAGCACATTTATTTTTCAACATTCAGATTCAGATTCAGTTTATTGTCATTTAGAAACCACATGCAATGCAGTTAAAAATGAGACAAAGTTCCCCCAGAATGATATCACAGACGCATATGACAAAGCAGACTACACCAGAAAAACCGCATAACGTTTGGCAATCCCCAATCCAGAGTCCCAAGAGGCTGCTGCGTATTAATATCGCGCTACCTTCTAGCGCGTTGCCCTGAAAGGAGCTCCAAATCCAACAGACAAACAAGACCAAAAACTAAAGCTACAAGACCTGCAAAAAAACACATAATTACAACATATAGTTACAACAGTGCAAACAATAGCATAATTGATAAAAAAAACATACTATGGGCACAGTAAAAGTAGTCCAAGATGTTAAAAAACTGTAAGTTCAGAAGAAATCACCACAGTTTCCACAAGTCCCTAGTGTCCCGATAGACTCGCTATCTCACGCCGGCGGCAGAAGGGAATACCTCCGCTATGGACTTCCACGGCGCCGCCCGACTCAGCGCCGCTGATGCAGCACACAATGGAAGCTCTGTCAAAACCAGCCTCGCAGACGCAGCACACACCGAAAACGACCTGAGTCCGTCGAACCTCCGAGACGACGACCATCCCCTCCGGAACAGCTTCTCCGAGCACCATTCTCTGCCGAGCCTATTATGACGGTCCCGCCAACGGCCATCGGCAGCGCGACCCCGAGGACTGGGGGCCTGTTCTTCCCAGCAGAATACCGGACCTCACAGCAGCAGCAGCAACGAAGAATGTCTTCCTGGAATTTCACAATGTTTCTCCGTGCTTCAACTTCAGTTTTCATCGATTATGTTTGCGCACGGCACCCACTTCACAAATAACAGATAATCAGTTCCGGAGTGGCCGCTGCAAGTTGCGTCGCGCCGCCATTTGGATCAACATAGTCCCCTTCTAACGAAATCCAGATCCAAGTATAATTTATCTGCATTACTCCCATTCATTTTAATTCGATTATTTTATATTTGTTCATGAAATTAGTCTTAAATAACTTGTTTAATTTGTTAAGAGTGGTATATGTTTTTTTTAATTCTTACTACAACTGTTCCATACATTCACCCGTTGACTGAAATACAATGTTTTTTTTTTAACATTTGTTCTGATCAAATAGTTTTGAAATATATATATCTTCCTCTAAAATCATATTGACTTTCTTTCATTTTAAACAAACTTTGGATACTTTGTGTTAACTGACCTTTTTTTTAATTTATACATAATTTGTATTATTCTAAAATCTACGAAATCTCTGAAATTTAATGTTTATTTGAATAAATAGTGGATTTTTTGGCTCATAATCACTTGGCTTATGTACAGTTCGTATAAATTTATGTTGAAGTAAAAAAAAAGAGTTTGTATTTGCTTTGAATGTATTTCCCCATACCTCTACACAATAAGTCATGTAAACGACTAAGGGAACAGAATATAGATTTCAGCCCATACTTTGCTCTCTAAGGTACGGGGCCTAAAGCTGCTCATATTTCTCCAAATGAGGGTTCAGCAATGTTTTATAAATTCTCAGCATAACATCCTTTTCTAATATACTAGACCTATCGATTTGAATGTTAACATCGCACTTTGACTTCTTCAACGTAGAATCAACCTGCATATTAAACTTCGGGAAGGGTGCACAAACAACCCCTATTTTCTTTGTCTGACTCTTTGAATTATTTTGTGTATCCAATGAGTAAATTGTCAAAACTTTCATTTCCCATACGATTCCCCACACTGTACTCAATTTGCCCCTTTGTTGCCCTTTCTACTAATCTGGCTAAGTCCATCCGTAGCTTACATACGTTCTCAAACTCTCTTGTCACTCTACCCACCTTCGTATCCAGTAAAGGCGATAATTCCATAATCCAAGTGATTAACAGTTAACGTATAAACAATCGGTCACAACAATCCCATGTGTAACATCACCGGTCACTAGCAGTCAACCAGAAAATGCTCCCGTTACTTTCATTTTTTGAAGTACCGGAGAATTGAGTTTAATTCACTTCATGGTGATCCCGGACATTCTGGAGTTGAAAAGACCTATGGATTTCTCAGAGAACGGTTTTATTGGCCCCGAATTCGCCGGAGGTCAAGGAATACTACAAACCTTCCACTGGATGCAGTAAGAGGATGCCGCTGCCAACGAGGTCCACGACAATGTCCACCTTATAGAATGCGGGGTCCTTTGACCTAGTGGGGTGAACGTATTTAACATCTTGTCCACAGCTACAACTGGAAACGAAATGAAGATGCCAGGTACTTGCCACATTATCTGATGTTCGGGCACGAGGCGAGGTTGTCCATCGACCTTTGTTTTAGGGCCGGCGAGGAAGACCTACTATCGAAGATTTATTTTAAGTATGTTTCCATTTTGAGAAGGGAGCTTAAGAGGGCTCATGAACGAGCTGAGATCGTAGATGCAAAACAGAAATAAGGAAATAAGAGAAGGTTTGATCGAAAGTTTAGTTACTCCCAAGTCAAGCCGGTAGACCAAGTCTTCTGAGGAAATTTGGGGCTACTTGGGAAGCATATGTTGGCTAAACGGTGGGTGGCTTCGTCCTATGAAGTGAAGATTAACATGCCAGAGATACTAATTTTCCTGTTGAAACCAGGATGGAAATGGGTCGGTCACGATTCTCGGTCGGAACCACCTTCGGCTTTTGGGACAAGAGGAGCGGGTTGACCCAAAGCCCGAAATGGAGTTTAAATCTAGTAAGTGGATTGTGCGGCGGCGCGGGTGTCTGATTGAGCAAATGCATGAGAGATTAGACCGCCACACCCCCGAATCGGATACTAATTGGGAGAATGAGTAAATGGGCGTGGGTTATATTCTGCCTTTTGCTAATTCCCCACTGATTAAGGAAGAGATTCCCAATCATTCTCACGGTGTCACTTGCATTCGGGGTGGGGGCGTGGTTGGCGGGTGCTATCTGCGGACAGTCGGATTCAGCGGGACCCTGCACGGGTTGGAGCGGGACTCAGACAAGCGTTCCGAGTTTCAGGAGGACTCGAGTTTGTGGCTTTGCATGTAGGATTGGCAATTTATCACAGTTCCATGAGGACTTCACTAAATTTGGTGGAGCAGATTTGAACACACTCGAAAGGGTGTCACCGCTTGTATTTACTCTTAAGTTAAACCATATGAATGTCGGCAAGACCAAGAGTGCGAGCAGCAACAGTTTCCTGGGACGAATGTACTGAGAAGGTTGGCACCCCGACATTGAATTGCTCTTACTGGAAATGCAGCTTCCGGGTTGCATCTTGGCTGAGTAGTGCTCATAGTTCTCACTTTCAGCACCCACCGCTGGCGAAAACGAGAGTTGAATGTGTACGTCTGTACCTGGCAGAATACTGCATCACCAGCAGCAAGCCTCCAAAAGTGCCTCCTTTCTAGTTACACGCAAAAACTGAACTCCCTTCGGACTGCGACGGGGACAGAGGATGACAGGCGTCTGGTCAATTACAGGTGCTGGTGAACCAAATTGTTCAACGAAACTGCTTTTCTGTCCTTTGAAGGAAGAGGGCTATCACAGAGGCAAAGTGGCTTCGCATAATTCGAAGAATGGTATGGCCAGACGGTACGGGTAATTGCTCAACTACTCGCAAGGAGAGTGGAAATTTTGCTGTGATTGCTCAAGCATGCTGTGACTACATTTCTGACCAGTGGGGCTACTGCCGGGATCTGTGCTGAAGAACCGTTGTTGATGTATGCTGGATATAAATATTGACGTATAGGCACGTCTAGATGGGTTTCGGGTGAGTTTCCTTTTGAATTTGAGTAAGCTGTCGAGACATAATGAAGTAACAGCTGAAAGAATTGTTTATCAAGGAATACTGCCGAATGTTTGTTGTACAGGGTGGCTTTGAGAAGTCTCATTTGTTGGTAGATGATTAATTGAATGCTATTTTTTACGGCTTTCTCCAAGTCAGTGATTAACGAGCTTATTCGTAGTCAGTATATTATGAATAGCATGAAAAACGCGTGAACTTCCCCGTAAAAATAAATATGCTGAAAATGAGTGGGAAATAAAAATATATCATGGTAAGTGCAAAGGGGACCAGGCAGAATTGTAAAATCAGACAAGCACAATGAAAATCAAACTAAGACATCCCCATTCTCTCTCGCCAACCGCACGTACGTGTATATATTTGCATTTTTACTTCTTCCAACTGTTTCCTTCTCTCTCTCTCTCTCTCTCTCTCTCTCTCTCTCTCTCTCTCTCTCTCTCTCTCTCTCTCTCTCTCTCTCTCTCTCTCTCTCTCTCTCTCACACACACACACACACACACGCATGCTGTCTCTCTCTCTCACTCTCTTACCCTCTGTCTAGCCTTTTTTCCCACACTGTCTCTTTTTTTCTATCCGTCTAACGCTCCATCTATGTATCGATCTACCGAGCTCTCTGTTTCTTTATCTTGTTTCCTTCATTCTTTCTTGTTTTCTTTGATTTAGCAAGCCTGTTTCTTTCTACAATTTAGTCTTTATCAAAGCTGGTAGTTTCTATCTCCATGATGTAGATCATTTGCTGTGTTTATCTACCTTCCTGGAATGACAATTAAAGCATGCTTCACCTCATGATCATCTTGGGATAGTATGGATCTGAACTGCTCCAAAAATTCCAAAATTCTGTTTAATCGTTCATATCTGTGCGACCGCAGGGATTTCAACATCGGTTGACCGTGACACTGTGAACTCTACTTGCAAACAGGATACCAAAGAATGCATGTGTTCTGGCGCAAGGTTTAAAAAAATGTGGGCATATCGCAGCTGATCAGTTTCTTACTTATCTACCATCGAGTTATTATCTTGATTGTAATCTCGTTGTTAACTCCATTCGGTGCAATTTGATCTCTGTCTCCATCATGCTCCCCGTCAATCGACGGTTGAGTTCCGGGACACTGCTGGTGTTATCTGCAAAGCTGAAAACGGATTTAACGCTGACGAAATAAGGAAAAATAGAAAAGGTTCCGAGAACGTCGTACTATTGGCAATTGATGGTGATGATGAGCATTAGGCTCTCCAGCTATTGCTTAATTATGTTCGTCCTCATGCCAGTTGCTGGGAGGGAAGCTGCCCGTCATTGAAGTTTAATTCTAGGAGCTGACAGATGAATCTGTTCAGATTTATGACTTTAAAGTGCAAGCTTTCGTCAGCAGTCTAATGTCTGAGGAATTGTTATCCACATTGTCCCAGGATGAGTGTATGCAAATATGATGCCATGAGTCGTAGTTCAGTTTCAATAGTGGAGAACTGCGTTGGCTCCTGGCTGTACTGAAGCTACCACTGTGTCTACTAATTCACGAAGGTTGACGTCAGAAGCACTATAACTTGTTTACCTTGATGTTACTGGTCTTTCAAGCATAGAAGGACCGCTGAGATTCGACTACGAAGTTAATTACGATTCATCATATGCAAATCCCTCACACGTTTGCTACATTTGCATCCCTACATTTGCTGAATAATCGGCTGGGGATTTCATATTTACTATTTCTGCGACTTCCATTGGAGAAAGATCGGAACGTAAAGACAAGCCATATGCGAAAAATCTCGCTTGCAATCTATGACGTACAAACGGGTCTCCCAAGGGATTTTGGGTCCCTCTCTCTTGAAGTTTTCGTCTGCACAAAGCACCTTGTGCAGCAAGGACGGCATCCTCAGCCATCTTTCGTCCTGTCCTCTGCCAGCTTCCGACAAATACGACATCCACTCCCAATAGAGTCCCTCAGAAAACATCTGTAGAACCTTCTCCCAATTACACCATCGTGGTTGGGTGACAACACGTTCCTAAGTTGAACAACAAAGCTTATTATATTTAGTTCAAATCCAAAGTGAAATACCTACGAGATGGACTAAAAATCTTAACCAGGGTGTTACACACTTCCCCACATAGTCTTGTCCTCGTGACATTGAAACATATTAAATCATTTACTAACACAGTTTTTAAAGACATTTGTGATATCCGGACATCCAATGCATTTGTGAATGGTTGTGACATTCCTCACAAGGATAGACCCAACACTCTATTCCCGCATTGCATCATATGCCAGACTTTCCGGGGCCTCTGGATTCGTCGAGACCTCAGTATTCCAATCCCAGATCCTACACTTTCAAATTACCTTTCGGTCTCGTCTACAAGTGGATGCCTTTCCCAGACGTTCATTCATGTCTTCCTGCGGCTCAGTTTCCTCTTACCATGACCGAATTTGTATTCGGTCAGTTTCAGCCGGCTTTGCCAGGCATCCTCATTAACATTGGTCCTACCCGATGAGACATCTCTTGGTGGCTGCAGTCCTGTGGCAAGTACTCCTCGATTAACTATCATCAGACTCCGCGGTTGAAAACGTATCTTCTCAGCCGAACTTAGTTTCCATTCCTTGGACATTCTGGTTAATGTCTGGGGTTCTTGTCACACTGTGCTCCATCCAGGGCGTAGCATGATAGGTTTCTGGTCTGACAATAATGTCAGGTACCCCGACATCCACTTCCGAAACCTCCAGCTTCAATGGCAAGTAACCATCGTCCGGATACTCATCAGTAGGAAGTCCATTAATCCGAAGGGTACTGAATGGCGTCAATGATGAATGAGTGATATATCCATTGTAAAATTATCTATAAAGCAAACGAACTTGACAACCTGTGTCAAATATGGCTCTAACATAAATGCTTTCAATCCGTATGGTTTCATCATAGCTTGGTCCCACGAAACGTTCTGGAAACGTGTTTAGGAGTTTAGTATTCCCGTTGATATTGTTACGTATTCAGGCAACAATAATTATAGATGAGTTAGACGAAGGGTTTTTATAACAAATAACACGTTTATTAAACACTGATAACAAACCCCCTTCAAAAGTAAACAAACCCAAACAATGATCCGAGCTCAGCTGCTCAAACAGTCCTTAATAGCGTTGCAGTCCCAAACAGTCTTTAAAGCGGTATTGAAAAGAACTCAGTTTTTTTAAAGCGATATGCCGAAAGTTCAAAAGCTCACGGTACTTTTAAAAGGAGAGACTTTTTAAAGCGATGTAAATTCTCTTCCACGTCGATGTCATTCGATTCCCAGCGTCGAACTCCCACGTCGAATTTTATTAAATATAACAACCTAAAGTGACTGACCTTCCTTCCACAATATTCTCAATCTCCCGCTTTTTCCAACGGAGACTATCATGAGAATAGTAAACGAAATCCTTCCGAATGAGGATCACACAAGGTCGAAGTCAATCCATCGAAAATCGATTTTTCTCGATCTCCATTTTCCCAACTTCACTCTCCCTTAGCAAAGAAACCGTTGGCTCTGACCTTTTAAACTTTAGGCATTATATAAAACTTCATTTTTAACTAAACTGCGTCATCACATTAAATCACACAGTAACATGAAGTCATCTTGGCAAATCCTGCCACGAACTGCCCCACCTGACAGGGTGGGTCTTCCTTTTATACCCTGTAGAAAAAACCTGTCACATGACCTCTACTGGCGGGAAAATGACATCACTCCACCATTACCTCATGTCCAGTATAACTTCAACCCCAGTCACGTGACAAGGGTACCACTGTCACGTGTCACGGGTACGTAACACCTCCCTCCAAAAAAAACATTTTTGGTCTGACAAGAACAAAAATTTTTAACAATTACTTACAAGAAAAAAAAAGAAATGTATAAATCATATAACATACACAATATACAATACAGTAGGAGTGTTACAATAAAAAAACACTCCAAAAAAAAACACTGTACATTCAATATCGAGATAGACAATCAGCAACCACATTATCTCTACCTTTAATATGAGTTATCACAATATTGTACTCTTGTAACATCAAACTCCAATTTAACAATCTTCTGTTTTTGTTTTTCATCTTACTCAGAAAAACTAACGGATTATGATAAGTGTAAACAATAAGTGGTTTTTGAGTTGTACCAACATATACCTCAAAATATTCCAAAGCTAAAACAAGAGATAACAATTCTTTCTCTATTGTTGAATAGTTTCTTTGATGCTTATTAAATTTCTTAGAAAAGTAAGCTACTGGATGATCAACCTCATCACCCTCATTCCTCTGCATCAATACTGCTCCCGCAGCTTCATCACTAGCATCTACAGCTAATGAAAAAGGTTTTTCAAAGTCAGGTGCCTTAAGCACAGGTTGTTCACATATCATTGTTTTCAATTTTTCAAATGCTTCCTGACAAAACACGGTCCACACAAACTTTACATTCTTCTGCAGAAGATTAGTTAATGGAAGGGCAACATTAGCAAAATTCTTACAAAATTTTCGATAATATCCTACCATTCCCAAAAACCTTCTGAGAGTTTTTTTCCCCGTCGGAGTGGGAATTTCTAAAATTGCCTGAACTTTTGCCTGAACAGGAGCTACCTTACCTTGACCCACAACATAACCAAGGTAAGTCACAGTAGCATGTCCAAATTCACTCTTGGCTAAATTAATAGTCAAGTTAGCTTTTGAAAGCTTTTCAAACAATTTCTCCACCGCAATAATGTGTGCTTCCCAAGTATCATTTCCTGTCACTAAATCATCAATATAAGCATCAGTATCTTTCAATCCCTGAATCACAGAATTAATCATCCTCTGAAAAGTACCTGGGGCATTCTTCATCCCAAATGGAAGAACATTATACTAATATAACCCAGATGGAGTTACAAATGCAGAAATCTCTCTACCTCTGTCCGTTAATGGAACACACCAATACCCTTTCAATAAATCAATCTTTGTAAGGAACTTTGCTTTTCCAACCTTATCTACACAATCATCTACTCTAGGAATTGGATATGCATCTGTTTTCGTTACAGCATTCACCTTCCTATAGTCCGTACAAAACCTAATACTACCATCAGGTTTTGGCACCATTACACATGGCGAACTCCAGTTCGAGTTAGAATGTCTAATAATATCATTCTCTAACATGTATTCAATTTCTTTCTCAGCAAGTTCACATTTTTCCATGTTCATCCTATATGGATGTTGTTTAATAGGTTTGGCATCTCCAACATCTACATCATGTGAAGCTATAGTAGTCCTTCTAGGAACATCTGGAAACAAATCCTTATACTTAAAAATCAATTCCTTCATCTGTTGTTTCTGCTCTAGCTGTAAATGTGCTAATTTCTCATCCATATTTTCCAAAATAGTCGAATTAGGTAACCTAACAGAAACAATGTTAGATTTAGAATGAAAGTCAGATGAATCATCTATCATGTTCCCAGTTAAATCCAACTCATTCTCACTAACCACAACAGTCACAGTATCAGATTGTTTCTCAAAATATGGTTTAATCATATTTATGTGGCAAAGTTGTGTTGATCTTCTACGATCTGGAGTTTTTATTACATAATCCACATCATTAACTCTAGACACAATTTCATAAGGTCCATGAAATCTAGCTTGTAAAGGATTTGTCTGTACTGGGAAAAGAACCAACACCTTATCTCCAGGCTTAAACATCCTCATCCTAGCTTCCTTATCATACCAAGTCTTCATTTTCTCCTGAGCCAACTTCAAATTTTCCTTGGCTAAACTACAAGCTTTATGTAACCTGTCCTTAAATTTCAAAACATAGTCCAACAAATTAGTATGCACTTCCTTACTAATCCACTGTTCCTTCAATAAAGCTAAAGGTCCTCTAACTCTATGTCCAAACACAAGTTCAAATGGACTAAACCCTAAAGATTCCTGTACCGATTCCCTTACTGCAAATAAAAGTAAGTTTATACTCTCATCCCAGTCACTTTCATTCTCCACACAATATGTCCTAATCATATTCTTGAGAGTAGAATGAAACCTCTCCAAGGCACCTTGCGATTCTGGATGGTATGCAGACGAAGTAATTTGCTTAGCTCCCAATTTATAAACTATCTGTTGAAACAATCCAGACATAAAATTACTACCTTGATCAGTTTGTATTTCCTTAGGCAATCCAAAATAAGTAAAGAATTTTATAAGAGCCTTCGTCACAGTTTTAGCTTTTATATTCCTAAGTGGTACTGCCTCTGGAAACCTAGACGAAGTACACATGATAGTCAACAAATACTGATAACCAGTTTTTGTCTTTGGTAATGGACCAACACAATCTACAATAACTTTAGAAAACGGTTCACCAAATGCTGGAATAGGTTGTAATGGAGCTACTGGTGTAACCTGATTTGGTTTACCCACAATTTGACAAGTATGGCACGTCTTACAAAACATCGCCACATCTTTTCTTAAACCAGGCCAGTAAAAATGTTTTAAAATCTTGTCCACAGTTTTCCTTACCCCTTGATGTCCACCTAAGGGCACACTATGAGCTAAAGTCAAAATCTCATTCCGATAAACTTTAGGAACAACTACCTGGTAAACAACATTCCATTCCTCACTTGCAGGAATTGTAGGCGACCTCCACTTCCTCATCAACACTCCTTTTTCCAAGTAATATCCTACTGACACCTTCTCAATTTCACTACCTAGTAAAGCTTGTTCCCTTAATTTTACAATCTCAAGATCTCTATTCTGCTCTGCTATCATCTCCTTCCGAGACAGAGATAAATCTTCATAGTCAGACTTACTCCCAGAACCTTGTTCAAACAACGAAGGTAAGAAAGTCTCTGACACATCCTCAAAACTCAAATCCTGAGTTGAACAGTCATGAGTAACAACCTCATTCTGCACATCAATCTTTTTAGCCATAGCTCTAGTCACAACACAAGAAGAATCTGTGTTAGAATTCACCTCTGGTTCCTCTGATTCCATTGTCAAATGCACTTCAGGTAAAACTTGTCCACCTGCCAAGTCATTACCTAACAATAAAGAAATACCCTTCACAGGTAAGCTATGCTGTAATCCTACCTTAACAAATCCTGTAACTAACCCTGACTTTAAATTTACTTCATGTAAACGTACAGGCATAAAATCACTTCCAACACCTCTTATGTAATTTACCTCACCAGTATCACTCTTTTCATTAAACTTCAACACACTATCTAACATCAGTGATTGAGAAGCTCCAGTATCCCTAAGAATCTTTATTGGCACCAGAGTAGATCCTTCTTTCAAGGATACAAACCCTTCAGTTATAAAATGATCATATCCCTTTCTAACTTTGTCAGACTCTAACAAATCCTCATTTGTGTTTACCAAACCCTGTAACTTTACAGGTGCTTCAGTATGTTGCACACAAGCATCCGGAACTGCTTCCTTCTCTTTCTTTTTCAATTTGAAACAGTTAGCTATTACATGGCCAGGCTTCTTACAATAGTTACAAATAAGACCAAACTGTCTTTCCTTCACAGGTTTTCCTTCCTCCTTACCTCTCTCATTAACCTCTAATTTAATTTCTGATTTACCTTGAGTCTCCATATTATTTTTCCTCTTAAAAATTCTACCCTGAGGAAATTTATTCTTATGGATTAAAACATACTCATCAGCTAACCTAGCACAGTCCTGCAATTTATCAGTATCCCTCTCATTTAAGTAGGTCCTTACTTCAACAGGAATGCTTCTTTTAAATTCCTCCATTAAAATCAGCTCTCTCAATGTCTCATAGTCCTCATTTACATTTTTAGAAGAAACCCATCTCTCAAAACACATAGCTTTATCATAGGCAAATTCCACATAAGTCTTTTCCACAGACTTTTTCAAACTCCTGAATCTTTCCCTGTACACTTCTGGGACCAATTCGTATGCTTTGAGAATATTCATTTTCACAATATCATAATCTAATGCTTGCGCAGCAGTTAAAGCTGTGTAAACGTGTCGTGCCTTGCCTTTGATTACACTCTGTAATAACACTGACCATTTATCTTTCGGCCACTCTGACATCCGAGCAATAGTTTCAAAATGTTGAAAATATCTCTCCACTTCTGTTTCACTAAATGGAGGGACCAATTTAATTTCTTGGCTAGCAACAAACGGTTTTCTAGAATCAGAAGACTGATTCTCAGACCTTAAATTCACCATTGCATATTCAAATTCTCTTTTCTTCTGCTCAGATTCCAACTTACACCTCTCTAACTCTGCTTTACTTTGTTCCAACCTCATTTGTTCAATTTGCAACTGCATCTCCAGATTACTTATTGGAAACGATTCTAAAATCGATTCTTCAAAAGCACCCGAAGCCACATAGTGAGACGCGATTTTTCTCTGTATTACAGCTTTTGATGTAGTCGGCAAAATCCCTTTAAGATGCAACCGATTAGCAAGTTCAGAGACTTCAGTTTTTTTCGCCTTCGCTAACAAATCCGCGTCTGGCGAATCCAGAAACTCATCAATATTCATCGTTGCCGAATACCACTCACAAGCCAATCAAACAAAAAAAAATCGAGCAAACCCCGTTACCAAAACACCGACTCAAAATTCAAAAAGCTTATTAAACTCAAACAATTCAATTCCGGACGTAGCCCCCATATTTATGTTACGTATTCAGGCAACAATAATTATAGATGAGTTAGACGAAGGGTTTTTATAACAAATAACACGTTTATTAAACACTGATAACAAACCCCCTTCAAAAGTAAACAAACCCAAACAATGATCCGAGCTCAGCTGCTCAAACAGTCCTTAATAGCGTTGCAGTCCCAAACAGTCTTTAAAGCGGTATTGAAAAGAACTCAGTTTTTTTTAAAGCGATATGCCGAAAGTTCAAAAGCTCACGGTACTTTTAAAAGGAGAGACTTTTTAAAGCGATGTAAATTCTCTTCCACGTCGATGTCCTTCGATTCCCAGCGTCGAACTCCCACGTCGAATTTTATTAAATATAACAACCTAAAGTGACTGACCTTCCTTCCACAATATTCTCAATCTCCCGCTTTTTCCAACGGAGACTATCATGAGAATAGTAAACGAAATCCTTCCGAATGAGGATCACACAAGGTCGAAGTCAATCCATCGAAAATCGATTTTTCTCGATCTCCATTTTCCCAACTTCACTCTCCCTTAGCAAAGAAACCGTTGGCTCTGACCTTTTAAACTTTAGGCATTATATAAAACTTCATTTTTAACTAAACTGCGTCATCACATTAAATCACACAGTAACATGAAGTCATCTTGGCAAATCCTGCCACGAACTGCCCCACCTGACAGGGTGGGTCTTCCTTTTATACCCTGTCGAAAAAACCTGTCGCATGACCTCTACTGGCGGGAAAATGACATCACTCCACCATTACCTCATGTCCAGTATAACTTCAACCCCAGTCACGTGACAAGGGTACCACTGTCACGTGTCACGGGTACGTAACAATATACAGTCATGAAAGTAAACTCTCGGGAACGTCTGTTGTGTCGCTCCGTGTTTTCACCTCTTTTCTTCACTGGTTGATTAATCGCTGATTTATTTTCCGAAAATTTTCCTGTCATCAAACTTCCGTTCGAAATACCTGTTTTCTCCACCCGTTGTTACAAGATAAAACGTTCACCTCTGTGGTGAACGGATCGCGCTCAGTATCTGCCCTTGCCTTGGTACATCCCACCAGTCGGTCTGATCTCCAATCAGCCGTGCCAATCTTATTGACAAGGGGCTCCTGTATTACCTGTGATTCTGACGTATCGGTGCATGAGTGAATGTCTAACGGGGGATGTGTCTGCGTTTCTGACTGAGTAACGACAGGCAGTGAACTTGAACTCTCGTGATTCACCAACATGCTGCTATCTTTTATGTTGCATTTCACATGCAAAATTACTTTAGAACTATGTTTGTCAAATGAGAATCATTTGTTAACAACTGGCATCAAATGCTTAAATAGTAAATTGCGATTTCTTGGAACGTTCACTGATTGCTGCAGGTGATCAATATCTCAACTGTGATTCCTCACATATCTGTTAAGATTCTTTTTAGTCTCAGTAGGAATCTCTGGTGATCAGTTTGCCTCTCAGGAACTATCAGATTTAATAACCTTATAACAATTACAGCACGGAAACAGGCCATCTTGGCCCTTCCAGACCGTGCCGAAGGTTGTGGAAGTTCCAACTTCCTTAGTTATGGAAGGACACAGTATAGAAGTGAACTTTAATTATTGGGCAATGCTTAGTGCAGATGTTGCTTCCTACTACCCACAGTGTACCAGAGAAACGCTGCGATATCTACTGAAGAGATTAAGTTCTGGTTATGCATATCAGTTGCCCTATTTCAAAGATTGATATTCCGGAGTGCACGATAGAGACAGTTCTCTGTTTACTTTAAGTACTCCCGAGCTGTATGCGCCACCTCGGTCATGTGTCACTGCATCACTACTAACAGATGATACAGTAGAATTAAGAAAATCAATAATATGTATTACGGTTGTTTGTGAGATAAACAAAATAATTAATTCATCATAGCCAAAATGCAAATTTTGGATTATTCTGGACAATAACAACTACAGCCCGTCTTTGGTGAAAAATCGAGAAGGTGCACAAGAAGAAAATAAAACAAGAGGGTTAAGAAGACAGAAAGACAAAAAGACAGAAGATGAAAGAGAGGCAGGAACACGTAGGACTGCATAAATCGGAGTCTGGTACCATGGATTGCATTAGGAAGATAATCTAGACACGTTCATAGATCCTGGGAGTTGTCATTTCGCATTCGATCTATTTCGGCAATAGTAAAATGCAGTGTTGACCTTTTATGGACGGCTGAAAAAGATATGCGCCATAATCGTGTTTGCCAGAGATAATGATGCTTCTTACAACATGTCCTTTTATTTTTATGGTACCGGTCTTCGTAAAATAGGTGGACAATTCAAAGTTTTATGTCTTATGGAAATTTATTCTCAAAGTACGTTCATGTCACCGCATAAAATACTGTGATACAGCTTCCTCTGTGGATGCATCGCTAGTGTATAGAATATTAACAACAACATAATCAATAAAATTCAACCAGAGGGAAGAAGATGATGAACGGCAACGTAGAAGAAAACAATACGAAAACCTAATCATAAATTAGCAATAAATATCGGGACCATAAGAGGATATTCTGGTTGTTCTTGTTAGTTTTCGTGTCCGAAACAAAAAGAGGTTGATTTAAGCGCATCGAACTGAAAGTAATCATAATCTCTCCAATGTCTCTCCGTCCACAGGATCTCTTTTTCGGCACATCTACATTTACAACAGCTAGTACGTCCTCTGCCCTTTCACTCTGTTTTCTGTTCCAGTGTGGAACTAACTTAAACACTCCAACTGCTTAATTTATCTGATTTTAAGGATATTGGTGCGACTTGAGTTCAGTTGTAACTTCTCCCTTCTGTACAAGGTCCATCGTCAATATTGTTCAGGATCGTATTGTTTCATTTCCAGTACAGCAGTACAGAAATGTGAAGAAAGAAACACCTTCCAAAAGTACTGCCCAAACCATGAAACGCTCATTTCACTGAAATGTCATTCTACCCTTACCTTCAGTTGCCCGTAGCAGAGGCAGGAATCTGAAGATGAGCAACTTTGATTTCTGGCTTTCCAACTTCGTCATTAGATACATCGAGTTTCTTTTAACCAAATACTTTAACATAGGTATTTACATTCAGTATTCAAATGGCACCGCGTTTTCGCTAATTATCTGATCCGTTGTGGTATACCTGCACTTTAAACCTAAATTACTAAGCAGAAGGTCGTGGTATCCAGCTGCAATTACCACCAAATGTCGAGTTCTACATTATACTGAAACTGGTCGTTTTCGACGAGAGCAAACCATACATAGTTTACGTTGACACCAAATACATGGAGAGAATGCCTAAAGAAGGACGGCGCTGAAACTCAGGAGATTTAGGAAAGAGTCCGAAGAGCAGGTCATCCAAAGTAGCCATCGCTGGTTTTCACCGTGTGCCATGTGAAATGGAATGGAATGACGGTAGAGTTAGATGGGTGGTTGAGTATCTGGCGTTACAGACAGCTGGAAACAAACGGCAGGTTGAAACTGCATTAGACAATGGCTGCCGAATGGTCGGTTGCTAGTGGAAGCACTGACTGGTTTCAGGGGTCTGTGATGCGACTGCACAGATTACTAGAGAAAATAATATATGCACTTCAAACAACCAAACTATTGGCTATTTAGGAGGGACCACCCAAGAAATCGTGCGTGCTGATAGCCACGCTATCTGACCATATGTGCTGCTGTGACGGCCAGTGTAAACATTTGGAGAATTTTACTTTTGGCTGTTCAAAGTAAATTGCTTTACTGGGGCTAGCGAATTGGATACCTTACAGTATTGCTACCAAATTCCATAATCTCATGCTCCTCCGTTTACTGCTGCTCTCCAGGACCTAATTCGCTAATTGAAAAAATGTCACATGGACAGAACAATAGTACTTTGTAATGGATCGTGATAACGCATTCCTTTTCATTAACCTGTCTCTAGGATCATAGGGTCATATTACTTGCAAATGTGAAGCAAATGGTACATCTTTACCAGATTGCCGCTGGAAAATATGCATAGCCCTGCACAATATCTTGGACTAAAAGCATGAAACAACAGGGAATATGTTCGCTCTTCTGATCTAAGTCGATGACATTCTGCTGAGAGCTTCCACCGATTCAGGGGATGCTCAAGCCCTAGAAACTCCAGTAAATCATATGAAGGACCGTGAATGAGTAAAGAATGCACAGATAATACAGCGGCCCAGTCATACAGTGCAGGATTTGGCTATGCAGTGCGTCAAATAACTTCAGGTAATCTTGAGACTTCCCCTCCCCAGTTTGACGCCAATGCTGTTTGTAAACCTCAATACTGACATTGTGGGTAGGGTGCAATAAGGTTATATAACGAAATGTAAGTGGAACATCACAGAGTTGGCAAATAAGTGTTCATACGGAATCAGTAAATTGATAGAAAGTTTTGCCCACATACCTATGCATAGGATCAGTACAGAAGCTGCCGACCCCCCACACCAGAGTCTCCCTCCCCTATTACTCGAGGTTTACCGGATGAACAGTTCTCTGCCGCAATCAAAATTCAGGCCTGATTTACGCACAGCTTGAGTGCATAGAAGCGGGATGCCATAAGTTGGGAGCTGCTGCGCTGATTCCATTCTGAGGTGTAGTAATGCATCAGCAGGGAAAGGGCAGTTACAGTCAAAGATCTGAACTGTTAGCAGTTACCTTACCATTGCAACAAGAATCGACTGACAAGCAGAAAAGCACAGACTCATGTGCAGTTATGAATGGAATCTTTCTGTGCATGAAAAGGTGGTGACAGCAAATGCAGAGGCAGGGAAAACTTTCCAGGGAACAGGCAGTTTTGGATAACGTTTCGGAAGAGGCAAAATGAATGACAACCACTGTTTTGAATAGAGAAACTCAGCAGAAAGATAACTCTTTATCCATCTTCTTTAATAATGAACTGTAAAAGCGAATTCAGGAATGCGCTGTCAAAACACCCGAATTCCGTGCGATGAAGCAAGAGCCACGTAAGATGGATGAATTCTTTTGAAATGTGTATCGCAAAGAAAGTGTATGTCTACCAGTCCACTTGATGAAATAAGTTATTATTGCATGTGGTGTGATTTCACATGTTAAAAGCGGAGTGGTAGCTGTGAAGTCGACTGTCTAGATTAATCGGTGGAAGGGAGGTACTTGTCCAGACCAGGTATGGAAGATTGATTTTATCAGATACCTGTCACAGCAGCAACGATTTAAGTCTTCGCTTCCTATGGATTGCACGTTCAAATCTATTAATATCAATTCCTTCCACAGAGCTGATTAGGATCAGACATTCAATGGAATTCTAGAATTTAATTGGTATAACGGGCCGATCAAAAAATACAGTTAACAACGGATCTCACGTCACGCTGCAAACATTAGTAATGTTGGCTTCTAGTGGAGGAATTAATAGTTTCACATTCTTTATAACCAGTGGTAATTGAAACAGTGAAAAGATATTGAAGCAAACAGATTTGTTTATTAATACCAGCTCACAACTTACTTAGGGATTTTTATATTATTTAAAATGCGCTTTGAAACAATCATCGGAAACGTTTTGGTCGTGGTCCGTACCTGTATAAAAAGATGTAACTGGTTGCACTGTCGTTGGTATTGGATTCATTTAGTAATGCGAAATAAAATTACATGGTGGACGCTGAAAAATCAGGTTGAATTAAATTTCAAATAAGTATACAACATTCCCACTTGATATTAACGTTCAAAATATCAGCACTGCTTACCAAATGAACAGAACTCACATTTTATTTCTCAGTGAGTTATTGGTGTAGTCTCTCCTCAACCAACACCGACCAAGCTCTTGTTTGTGCTAGTTGTCCTACTGCGATGCTGTGCAAGCGTAGATTTCAGCAGATGAGAATGAGCAGTTTCACTATTTCACAATTTCCCGCCATCTATTACCCAGTTGGGCCACGATCTGTGTTTTTCCAGTGGAATTATTCTGCCTGCGAGTTTCTGAAAAGGGTAAACGGCGGGAATCTTCACTGCTAGCATTCAGTTATTTCTGTTGAACTCGAGACCTGAGGTGCCTGAGGCAGTGCGTTCAGACATGGTCTAAACGACATTACACTTCTCTTCCTGATACGGTGAAAGTATTTTACAAACAGATCGATGTCGGTAACGATTTATTGCCGAAGAAGGAATCAATCACCATTGTCACGTCAGAGCAAGGTGTCTGGACGCTGCTGAAATAAGGAAAGTCCTAAACAGCAGAGTTTGTTAACGTACGTAGTCGCGTTCTGAGTGTAAGCGCAGATATTCTATAACTTATGTACGTTTTTGTAAAAATCTGTAACAGTCTTCTGTTCCCTTAGGATTCCAGTGGTCCACCATCTTACAGATGTCCGAGCTGGTGACAGCAAATTGGTTGAACCACCACGTTTAGTGGCAGTGCATTGACATTACTTTCAGCGGCAGTTTACGGATCGTATTAAAACATTTCATACGCGGCTTTGGAAGTTTTACAACTTGCCTTTCGCTTAAATCGGTGCAATGATAATATCATAACCTCTACACTACACTCCATCCTGTCCGTGCTGTAAATTATTGTCTCACATTCAAGGAAGTTGTTTATCGTCATCATTTCGGTTAAAATACTACTAAACTTCAGAAGATGGTGGGAACATTGTCCTTGTATTTTCTTAGAACTCCGCTCTATAACGTGATAACGGATTGCAGACTAAGCGCACTTGGACTGATTTCAAAATGGGCCAGGAGAACCAGAATCAATAAAGTGTCTGGCAGTGCATTGTCAAGAACTTTTGTAGAAAGAGTAAAGGTGCAGACTATTTTGGAGTGATTGGACAAATCTGAAGTGTATGGGAGTTCAGTGTCCGAGTGTATCATTTCCTAAACTGTAACTTGCATTTGCGGGTGGCGTATGTAAAGCAGATGGAATGTCAGTTCTGGTATCCGGAACAACGATGTGATCTTTAATTTTGTGTTAGTGTGGGAACCTCATGGAACTGATCGAAATTTGAAAGGCCTAGAGAGAGCTGATCTGGAAGTTATGCATCCATTAGTAGGACATACTAGGATTGGAGGAAAACAAGACGTCTCTGCAGGCAGACATGAGGTAAAATTTATTTTGCCAGGGGGAAATGAATCCGTGTAATTTATTGACGCAGACGGCTGCAGGGACGAAGACATTACACATATTTAAAGCGGTGAAATGTGCTTGATTATTACTGGATTCACATGTTTGGAGAGGAATGTTTGGAGAAGAATGGAGCTGAGAGGAAAGATGATTCATCATGATCGATGTTGGAGCAGGCCTGAAAGGCTCAATGGACTAAATCTACTCTTATGTCTATAGTCTTATGATATTAGGACAAAACATCATTTTCCTATTCTTAACGCCCTCACTGATGAAAGGCATGGCGATCAAGCAGCGGGCGTGAAGTCAGTTTTTATCGCGCTTCTATAGAATATTTATAGGATAATTGGAATAAGATTTTTTTTTCCTTTTCCTTTACCTCAATATCGCATGTTGAGACATTGATTTTTAATTACTACCTGCAACGCATTTCTTAGAAAATGTAACATCGTATTTTCGATTCCGCCATTGCTTTCACGTGTGCTGTATTAATATACTCAGATGACGAAACGTCCTCTAGGTCTAAGGTGCAATTCATGGTTTCTTTACATAGTAATTTGTTAAATTTTATGATAATAAACTAACCCCAAACTAAACTCTTCGGAGTAGTAACAATGATACTACCGCCTTACAGCTCCAGAAAGAACAGCTAAACAGGATTTGCGATGAAATTAAATGATATTCTTATTTTGTCAATATAAATTTTATATGGCGGAAAACATTCATGCCGATAGATTATCTTCTAAGTTCAGTGAGCATTCATTATACTCTGAGTATGGCTGTGATAATGCAGAACTCTTTCCATTTCAGTCCATTCCGATTCCGACTAGCATGACTTTTTCATTTATTGGTTGTAAGTAAGATTAGCTTACAGTCTGAAGACTATTTGGAATATGTGCACTTTATTCTGTCGTGGTATTCAATTGTTCACTGAATTTCAAGTGTCACCCGAAATAAATGCATGTGCTGGTGCAGAATATACGAAGCTGCAGCAAATGTCCGCTAGGTTGGAATATAAATTCTGGGTCTTTAGATTTGAAAGCACATTGATGGATTTAATTCAACAGTTTCAAATATAGAAGCTGCACATCATATGGTAGCAACAACTAAAGGAAAATACACAGTTTAAGGAAAACTGGCGTACGTGATTCCACTCTCGATCCCGCGTTCTCTTTGTAGGTTTTACCGAGCCTCCTGCAGCCTCTACTTGGCGGCAGAAGGTTACCCACAGTCAAGTAGTTGAACAGGAATACCATGCGAATGAGTAAGCGGGAATTTAAAATTTGCGCTAAACTATCACAAAAATTCCAGTCATTTAAAACTTTTTATTGTTTATATTGCATTATCGGAATGTGTTGTCTATAATTGTCATATAAACGGACGTTTTTCGTCGTTTGTTTACAAACAGAAATCTACGCAACGTGCTGCCAGTAGGATTGTTTTCTCGATAAAATATCTTTGTTTCTGTTCCTCGCTGAAGATAGTGATGAAAACGCGAAGGTGAACGTGATCGTTCACCAGACTAACGTTTCTTCAGAGTCAAACAGCAACATGATAATGAGATTGCAGATCGGAGTGGAGGAAAGGATAATCATTGGGAAACATAAAGCTCGAATAAAGGTTATTAATTCTCGGTTGAGTGTACCAGGAAACCTATCACCGCCAGGATTTCTGGGTGCCCAGTGATGCATTTCGTTGCGATGGTAGATGTAGAAAGGAGTCGCCGATCTGACTCAGCATCTAATTAGAAGCATGCAATTAAATTCGATAATCTATCTGTAACATCGGCAAATCAATGTTATATATTAACTGGAAGATATTTGTGTGTTCATCCGCAATATTATGAACGTTAGTGAAGAATAGCCAATCAAAAATGATATATGACATTTAGCACACCAATGGATCATGGGCATTGGTAATTCAATAGTAATCCTTTAAGCTGCAAAAAAGGTATTCGCTTCGGGTGCAATGCAATCATAAATGGAAAAAAGAGGAAAAATCAGCCACAATAAGCTAAAAGTTAGATCAATATCAAAGGAGATCAAAAGCCAGCAATACAGGGATGCCCGTTTACAGTCAAAGTTTTTTTGGTAATTTCTATCCCCGTGATAATTCCTGCAATTCCACCGTGGTTTTCATACGTACAGAGCAACAAATAATTAAAGTACATTAACGCTGCTGTACAGGCACCCAGTGAGAAAGGCGAACGGAAGGACCCAAAAGCCAGTCTGTGAAGTACCACAGCAAGCACATTTTTGTAACCGCAATTATAATTACTGTAAAATGTCCTATAAAACGTGCGTTTTATCTTTCTAGATCTAAGATTCAGTATATTATTGTGGATCACTGTAGGAGTGAAAATCGATTCAAAGTGAAAGAGGGAAGCAAAATATATCAGGGTCTGCTAATCTCTATAACAGAGATAAAAAGGACTTTTACTGGATCCTTCTATTTTCGTACACATCCGTACGAAGCAGAAACACACTGAATTAGTTCCAAAGGTTGTGTCTGTTTTTAATAATGTTCCTAAACGTTCTTTTGGTGTTTTGCTTCATAGTTATTTACTCGAGGACGTATTTTTGATTATTTAATGTACACTGTACGTCTGATCAACAAGTTGTAACCAATGGCTGCTGTTACCCTGTATTTCATGATGGTTATGCTGCCTTCAGCCTCATCAAGGTTGCGGAAGAAGCGCCGGCATATCACCTAAAACAGTTTCGTTGTGACTCTCCAGAATGTACACCATACCCTACAGACAGGGTTCTAGCGAAGGAAACAGAATGTTAATTGTCAAATGAAGCAAATATATATATATATATATATATATATATATATATATATATATATATATACAGTGCATATGTTCTCCGTTCGGTCACTGGTGTGAATGATTTATTTTATTTTTACTCTTTAGCTGGCAGTTAGCGAATGCGTTTTTTCGCAAAACCAGCAAATATGCTCGTAGAGACGTCGTCCATTATTGAACTTGGTGCTGCCATATTTCCTCTGTGACACTTTGAATAAATTCCTCATTCGTCAGACCATAGGTTACAGGAGCAGATTTATGGTATTCGACCATCCAGTCTACCTTCTGCCAACATGAATTTAAATGCATTGACAAAGTGCTCCCATGTTCTATGTTTCTTTTTCTGACGTTACCGTGAAGGAGTAAACCCATCACAATGGATCCGTCTGTGCTGCTGGTCGAAGAACGACAGACACTAAAGCTGCATTATCGTAATTAACCAGCATTTTGTGACATTTTATGCTGTATTTTACATTCAAAATTACATCCAGACATGTTTGTCATATAAGAATCATTTGATCCCAATGGCTTCAACTGCCGGAACAGCCGATTCCATTTTATGATTGCAAATGGTGATCCATATTTGAACTGTGCTTCTTCGCACATCTTGCCGAATGCGTAATCTGCCCGAACATCAATAAAACAGGCGCTCTTCATTTCCGGTGTTGACAAACTCCGATTATTCCAAGCCGATGTGAACGTTGGGGATTTCATTTGTCCCTCTTCATCCTTCTATAATGACTTTTTGCAGGAGTCTGAGAAGACAAGCCGAAATCCAGGAAAATGCTTCAGCTTACAATTGAATAGCTCAAACCTGAACACTCAACAAAACTTGATTAAAAAAAACTTCCTTCTGGAACTTTCAGTAATACCATGATTTCGTCCTATATTTCACAGCAGCCGAATCATGGTATACAGCGCTGGCAATGAAGTAGGAATAAAAAGCGAGGATGTCCTGAAGAGTGAGTATAGAGAGCTTTGTAGGAAGTTAAAAAGCAGGATCCTGAGGGTGGAAATATCAGGATTTCTACCTGTGCCACGTACCAGTTAGGGGAAGAGTAGCGTGCTCTGCCTGAGGAACTGGTGTAGGGGGCGGGTTTTTTTTGGGATTTCCGGAACATTGGGATCTCTTCTGGAGCAGGTGAAACCTGTACAAGGGAGATGGGATAGAACTGAACTACGGGGAAGCAAAATCCTTGCAGTGAGGACTTTAGTGCTATTGGGGAGGGTTAAAACCAGATTTTCATTGGGATGGGAACCAGAGAGACGGAGCAGATAGTGGGGCGTGAGTGAAAATAAATTATGTTAAAAGTTCATGCAGAGTCAGACATAGAAGACTTGTGTGCGGTGGTAATAATCTCCTGAAGTGTATCTATTTCAATGCAAAAAGTATTCTGGGGAAGCCAGACAAACTGAGTGGATTGAGACGTGGAATTATGACATTATAACCATCAGTGAATCTTGGCTAAAGGAAAGGCAGGACTGACAGATTAATGTTCCAGGATTTAGATGTTTCAGACGTGATACAGGCAGAAGGATGAAGGGTGGTGGTGTGTTGGTATTGCGAGTTACGGAACACGTGACAGCAGTGCACAGGCAAGACAGTTTAGGCGCTTGTCTACTGAGCCCATCTGGGGGGAGGCGGAGAAACAGGAAATGTATGACCACATTGATGGGGTTGTATTTCAGACCACCCAATATTCAGAGAGAATTGGAGGAGAAAATCTGCACAGAGATAGCAGACAAATGCAGGAAACATAAAGTTGTGATAGTAGGGGAAAATAATTTTCCACGTACTGTTAAGGGTCTACATGGGTTACATTTGTAAAATGTGTTCAGGAAAGTTTTCTAAATCAATATATAGAGGTACCAACTGGAGAGGACGCAATATTAGATCTTCTCTTAAGAAACGAGTTAGGACAGGTGACGGAATTGTGTGTAGGGAAAAACGTTGGTTCCAGTGATAATAACGCCTTTAGTTTGAACTTGATCATGGATAAAGATAGATCTGATCCGCGAGATGAGTTTCTAGACTGGTAAAAGGGCAAATTTGAAGAAATGAGAAAGGATCTAAAGAGCGTGGATTGGGCGAGTTTGTTATCTGGGAAGCATTTGATTGGTAAGTGGGAGGCATTCAAAGGAGAAATTTTTAGAGTGCACATTTTGTATTTTCCTGACAGGATTAAAGGCAAAGTGAATCAGGATAAGGAACGTTGGTTCTTGGAGATACTGGAACTCTGATAGAGAAGAAGAGAGGGAGATATATAACATGAATAGGAAACATGAACAAATAAGCTGCTTGCGGAGTATAAAAAAAGTGCAAAACAACTTAAGAAAGAAGACAGGAGGGCTAAACTGAGACATGAGGTTGTTTTGGCCGTCAAGGTAAAGGATAATCCCGAGAGATTCGTCAGCTATATTAAGAGCATAAGGATATTAAGAGATAAAATTGGTCCTCTTGAAGATCAGAGTGGTCGGCCATGGATGGAAGGAAAGGAAATGGGGGAGATCTGAAATGAATTCTTGCGTCTGTGTTTACTAATGAAACTGGTATGGAGTCCATGGAAATAAGGAAAAATAGTTAATGAGGTCGTGGAACCTTTACAGATTAACGAGAAGGAGCTGCTTGCTGTCTTCAGGTACATCAGAGTAGATAGGTTCCCAGGACCTGACAGGATATCTCTCGGACCTCGAAGGGGACTGGTCTTGATATTGCAGGGTCCCTGGCAGATATATTTAAAAAAGTCGGTATCTACCGGTTTGGTGATTGGAGGCTATCTCATGTTCCGTTTTTTTAAGAAAATACTATAAATGTCATCCGAGATATTGTAGGCCGGTACGATTGACGTCATTAGTAGGTAAATTATTGGAGGGAGTACTAAGAGATAGTACCTACAAGTATTGCGATAGACGGGACGTATTAGGGTGAGTCAACATAGGACATGTTTAACCAATCTATCAGAGTTTTTCCGAGGAAGTTATCAAGAAAGTGCATGAAGGGAAGGGAGTGGATGTTGTCTGCATGGACGTCAGTAAGTCCTTTGACAAGCTCCTGCATGGGAGGATAGTTAGGAAGATTGAGTAGCTAGGTATACGTAGTGAGATAGTGAATTGGATTAGATATTGGCTCAGTGGGAAAAGCCAAAAAGTAGTACTGGAGGATTGATTCTCTGAGTGGTGTCCAGTGAATAATTGTGTACCAGAGGTATCAGTGCTGTGCCCATTGTTATCTGTCATTTACATCAATGATCTGGATGATAAAATGGAAAAATGGATCAGCAAATCTGCTGATGATACAATGATTGGATGTGTAGTGGACAGTGAGGAAAGCTTGCAGATCTTGTAGAGGGATTTGTACCACCTGGAAAAATGGGCTGAAAAATTGAGTTTAATGCAGACAAATGTGAGGTATTGCACTTTTGAAAGTACAAACCACTGTAGAACATATCAGTTAAATGTTAGGATACTGAGGAGTGCTGCAGAAGTGAGAGATCTGGGAATACAGATTCATAATTCGCTAAAAGTGGCGTCAAATGTAAATACGGTCGTCAAGAGATATTTTGGCACATTGCTCTTTATGAATCAAAGTACTGAGTATAAGATTTGAAATATTATGGTGAGGTTGCATAAGACATTGCTGAGGCCGAATTTGGAATATTGTGTGAAGTTTTTTTTTCACCTAATTACCGGAAGGATATTAATAAGGTTGCAAGATTGCAGAGAAGGTTCACAGGGATGATGCCGAGACTAGAGAAACTGAGTTACAGAGAAAGGTTGAATAGGTTAGTACTTTTTTTCCTTGGGACGGAGAAGAATGAAGGGAGATTTGATAGAGATATATAACATTATGATGGGTATAGACAGAGTGAATTCAAGCAGGATTCTTCCACTGAGGCGAGGGGAGAGAAAAAAAAAATCAGAGGACAGGTGTTAAATCTGAAGGGGGAAAACTTTAAAGGGAACATGGCGGGCGGGTGCTTCTTCACACAGTGGTGAAGTGGTAAATGCAGGCTCACACTTCACTCAGTGGTGAGTGTGGTGGGAGTGTGGAATGAGCTGCCAGATGAAGTGGTAAATGCAGGCCCACTTTTAACATTTAAGAAAATCTCGGACAGGTAAATGGATGAGAGGGTTATGGAGGGATATAGTCCAGGCGGAATTCAGTGGGACTCGTCAGAAAAATGGTTCGACATAGTCAAGAACGTGCGAAGTGCTTGTTTCTATGCTGTAATATTCTCAGTTTCTTATCAGGAGCCTGTCAGACTGCAGCTGGACTGCACGATCAATGAATTAGGTAATAGATCATCCAATGCTGTTTCTGTGCATCTCATGGGCCAGCTCCTACGATAGGTGCCGTAAACCCAGAACAAAGTCAAAGATTATTTTGTTCACGAATGAATTATTAAGATAAGTGCAGTTCATTTGAAAACCAGCAACAGTATCACAGTCATATTGCATCATGTAAGCACAATTCATAAATACAAATGTAAACAGTGATTATGCACATCTGTACACGACAGAACGCGATTAAACGTCGAATAAAGTGACAATTCTGCTATTACAGTAGTTAAAGTGTTTAAACAGTCGGAACACTGTAGAGATGATATATTTATCGCTCTGAAATGAATTCTCTGATCACAGATTGCCTCTGGAATTTATTTAATGGAGTGTCATAATCAGAATTTCGCATAGTAACAGCTCTATGACGCTGCGTAACGGGATGACATCCTTCAAACACTAAATACTTTAACCGCACAGGTGGCGGAGCGGTGTGGAAGTATCAAAGATATCAGCTTTCACTATGGCAAACACGTTAGGCGACCGTATAGAACACGGATTACGCACTGAGAGTTATTTAGTTAGCCTGTGTGATCTCTGGGAGAGAGAGAGAGAGTGAGGGGGTGTGGGGGGTAGCCAGAGAAAGAGATAGACAGACAGGCATACAGATGCTCGAACTAAGACAAAACCACCGGAGAATATACTTCCTTTCTCATACTCATTCCCAGGCACCTGAAATCCTTTACTGATTATGATAACTGCACTTGACATTGAGACTGTATTTTGTCCTGTCTGCTTGGGGTCTGGATCTCATCTTTACTTTCGGCCTGTCCACACATTTTGCACATATCGTTCAGAATTTTTGATAAATATTCTGTCTTCCAGTAACTCTCGGAGATAATATTTGAAGAAGGACAGAGAATAACAATGAACTTTAATCATTGTGCAATGTTTGATGCAGATACTGTTCTTAGTACCTACAGTATTCCGGAGATTCGCCGACACATACACTGAAGAGACTAAGCCTTGGTTACGCACATCAGCCGCCCGATTTGCCAGATTGTTTTTCCGGATTGCAACAGAGAAACTGCTTCATGTTAATATAAGTAGATGTGGAGTTATTTTCTCGAAGTCTGTTGTGTGTCTCTACATTATAATGTTAAAACTGATTTCGGCAAAATAAAAACAGGTATACAACCACGTTGAATAAGAACCCTCGAGATCCCACGAGAGTGCATTCTCAACTGGGTGAGATAAAACGTTGTTCCAGCAACTCAAGAAGACAGATCAGAGAGAACATGCTGGTATATGAAGCGGAATAGGGTTTGGCAAGTCCAGGTGTTGAAAGCAGCGGTTGGTGAAATACGGTGTGTAAACGATAAGTTGCCTCCAGATTTTCGACTTGATTCGCTTTTCACATAGCAATCTGCTTTTCTTTGCACCCAAGACTTCAGGGCAACTGATCTGCAAAAACAAATCAAGTTCAATGAGAAAATAAAAACTGAAAACTAAGTTCACCATACTAAAAGAAACGTCCCTCGTGTATTATTTTCTCCCAACTCAATACCTCCTGTAACTATTAGTTAGTTTTGGGGCTGTAGGGATCTGTAAGTACCAAATAGTAAAAGTTCTCCAAAACGTTACACAGATTTTAGACAGGAAAGGATGTAAAATAGGAATGTCTGAGCAATCTTGCATGCGTTGGTGAAGGGCATCGATGGTGCGGATATCCAGAGGCTTTTTTTTTACCAAGGGTGAAGTGGCTAACACAAGGGGTGGCATAGTTTTAATATGCTTGAAAATAAGTGCAGACGGGATGTCAGGGGTAGGAATTTCACACATAGAGTGGTGAGTTCCTGGAATGCACTAACGGCGTCGATGGTGGAAGCATATAACTGCATCTTTTGAAAGCCTCTTATATCGGAATATGGAGCTCAGACAAATAGAGGGCAGTGCATTAGTGAAATGCTAGGCAGTTTCTGGGGTAGACTGCGCGGTCGCCAAAACATTGGCCTGTAATATGTTGTAGATTTCCAAGTTTTACATTCTATTTACACTGCAGTTGTCCATGTGGTGATATAGAAAATAAGAAATTATTCACATGTGTTGAATTCATTCCCTTAGAGCTAAATTAACTCTTTCAGATAGCCTCAGTACCTATATCTTCAGGTGCTTCTCCTCAGCAGGCAGAGCACCGGTGGAGTGATGATGTTGTTTCAACTGTTATTTGGAACAATACATACATCTTCGTGTATACTATTGCAGGTCGCATTTCCCATTGTTGAAAAGGAGTACTTGTAATCCAGGAGTTAAGTGAAACATCGTAATAAGAAATTATAACAAATATTAGAAGAACTCAACGTGGTTAATGTCGATTCGCAATATTTAACGCAGAGTTCACCTTTCCATTTGCATTTTTAATCATTTTTGGTCTCTACGCTGTTTGTATTTGTTGTTTTAACGCAAGCAGGTTTTTTCTACAGAGCTCATTGTGTACATTCATTTGAACTGTTTTTAAAATTCGCACTCATCGCTTATTTCTGTATTTCCTGGTGCATGTGGCCGGATAAATTTGGACCTTCCACATTTAGACACAAAGATCATCTTGAATGAATCAAATCTCGTTGCTTGTCAGGGTGGAAAAGTCATTATTGCGAAGCAGGCGATTTCCATTCCATTCAAACATTGCATTATACAGCTGTACTTTCCGATGTTCCACTTCAAATGACCAATACACTCACATTTCATAAAATTGCAATTATACAACAATGTTCTTAAAACTTCTTAGTTGGACTGTCTCAAAAATGTGTCTTAGTTTAAATGCACTGGAAATGAAGATTGACGGAAATGTTCAGCGAATGGTAGTGTCACATCTGCTCAATTCCTAAATAAAATTACGGCCCATGCGATCTTATCACTAAATCCCTCTCCACTTCTGACCGATGCCGCTTGACCGATTTGAAGCTTAAATGAATATCCAAATTACACTCTGAATATATATTATTAACGACTGTGCCTCCACAAGTCTCTGTCGTAAATAGTCACAGGCCAATGGAAGTGTACGCTCTTGTTCATTAATGTTTTCGAAACAATACTTCCACACTTTGCTAAAAGTAATATTTGCCTCAGAGCAAGATGCCACAACGAGGACAAACACTTCTCAGCAAACCCATCGTCTAGAACAACGCAAAAACGCCCAGCAGTATTTTTCAGCAAATTCTTGTTATATACACTGATCTTTTTCTTCAGGCGATGTCGATGTTTCTCTATTTTCTTCCAAATCCGATCACTGCTTCATTATTTTTCCTTAATTGGTATTTGTTTCTGTTTGAGTAATTCTGCTTTGATGTCCAAATCTGAGCCGAATAGCAAACATGGAAACTGAGAAAGCCTGCAGCACAATACAGGACATTCGGCCCCAAAATTTGAACATGTACCTACCTTAGAAATTACTAGCGTTACCGAAAGCCCTCTATTTTTCTAAGTTCCTTGTACCTATCCAAAAGCCTCTTAAAAGACCCTAACGTATTCGCCTTCACTACCGTTGCGGCAGCCCATTCCACACACTCACCAATCTCTACGGAATGACCTTACCACTGCTATCTCTTCTGAACCTACTGACAAGCACCTTAAACCTGTGCCCTCTTGTGGCCTCACATGTCCGTGTCCCTGCTTCTCAAATGAACATTGAAACATACAACGACTGTGTGTTGTGCACTACATATTCAGCAATACCAAAAAAAAGAAACACTCAGCAGGCTGGCAGGGATATCGGAAGCAAGATGTCAATTTAAGATTGTATTTAACATTTGATTTTACTGTTGTCGATCTGCTCTCTCTCTCTCTCTCTCTCTCTCTCTCTCTCTCTCTCTCTCTCTCTCTCTCTCTCTCTCTCTCTCTCTCTCTCTCTCTCTCTCTCTCTCTCTCTCTCTCTCTCTCTCTCACCGCCCCTTTCTCGCCGTCCTTTTCTCTCCCTCTCTCGTTCTGTATCTCCTTTTATGTTAGTTACTCCCTCAGTTACTTACACATTATATATTCCCACAGGGGTCGATTAACTGATTTTTTTTGTTTCTCTGTACAGCACGATTGTCACAGATGGACGCAATCCACTTGTACTTGCAGATAAACATAGAAACATATAAATCCTACAGCAAAATGCAAGTCATTCGACCCGCAAGGCAGTGCCGAACATATCGTAACTCACAAGTTATCTAGGGTTATCCATAGCCCTCTATTTTTCGAAGCACCGTATACCTATTCAGGATCCCCTTAAAAGACCCTATCGTTTTTTGCCTCCGGCAGCAGTTCTAATTCCATATCTCGCATTAAAGTTCAAGAGTTGTTGAATTACCTTATTCGCTATTCCTGCCTCTTATTTTCCTTTACAGGAAAACATATTTAATGTCACCGTTGGCAAAACATCCAGAAAACAAATCCAGCACATTATGTTTTTGAATTGAAATGACTTTCCTTTTACCTCCTTCACATGCATGAGGAGTAAGCATCTTTATTTGATGTCTTTGATTCAATGTGCAATGTGCAATCATAGCAATTTATAATAATTTATAATCAATAGAACAGTGAAGGTGAGATGCAAATACGCTGGTCATCGTGAGTTAATCAACTGATGGGTTGGTGGAAGAAGCTGTCCCTGAGCCTGTTGGTCCTGGATTTTATGCCGGATGGTAGCAGCTGTAATAGATTGTTTTGGGGTGACTTGTGGCACGATGATCTTTCGGGCCCTTTATCACATCTGTCTTTGTAAATGTCCCGAATCATGGGAAGTTCACAGCTACTAATTCTCTGGGTTTTCCGCTGCAACACTCTGCAGAATCCTTCGCTTAAGGGAAGGACAGTTCCACTGCTAGGCAGTGATGCAGCCAAGCAGGATGCTCTCAAATGTGCCCCTGTAGACAGTTCATAGTATTTGGGGCCCATACAAAACAACCTCCACCGTCTGAAGGGACGCTGACTTCTTCCCTCTAGGGCGCCACATTATTTGTTGAGATTGGGACAGTCAGTGTAGTATCGTCCGCAAATTTAGTTAGCACATTAGAGCTCTGGGTGGCGACAAATTCATGGGTACACAGGGTGTAAAGGGCGATACTTATTACACAGCCCTGAAGGGCTCCTGTGTGGAGAGTCAGAGGGGTGGAGGTTAGAGATCACACTCTTATCATCTGCAGGCGATCTGACAGGAACAGACAGACAGACATACTTTATTGATCCGGACGAAAACTGTGTTTCGTTACAGACGCACCAACGAAGAATAATGAAGAAATACAGCAATATAAAACCATAAATAATTTAATAAAAATAAGTTAATAATACCAAGTGGAAATAAGTCCACGACCAGCCTATTGGCACAGGGTGTCTGGCAGTCCGAGGGAGGAGTTCTAAAGTTTGATGGCCACAGGTAGGAATACTTCCTATGACGCTTAGTGTTACATCTCCGTGGAAAGCGTCTCTGGCTGAATGTCAGCCTATGCCTAACTATTACCTCTCCACCCCCCAAAATGTGTTCCAGCATTGCCCCGCACGGAGCGAACCCGGGCTTGTGTTACCGAGGCGTATGCAGAAACTGACGAAGAGGAGCCCGTGAGACAATTGCAAAAAGCGCCGCGCCGACCCCGCCTTATTCCACGAAAGGATCTCTGCTACCGGTGCGGTGAGTCAGGTCATTTCGCCCGGGAATGCCCTGCACCGGCACAACGCCACAGTTCAGAGCAGCCATTGGGAAATGTCGAGCGGGAAGCGCCGCCCGAGTCCTCCAGCAGAACCACTCCGGGTTGTCCGTTTGGGTGAGGAGCAAGTATTATACGTGGACTGCATGATGTAGGGCATCAAATGGTGTGCGTTGGTGGACACCGGGTCAACCAACAGCATTATCCGTTCAAGGACAAGCCATCCCCGCCTGGCGGTCCAGCTGGTGCCGCCATCGGTAACAGTGCGCCAATGCGAAAGAAGAACGGGTTTCTAATCGCAGTTGAGAAAAACGCAGTGGTGTACGAGATGTGGCCTGCCGACATTTAAGAGTCCTGAATACTTGACCTGGACCTGCTGACCCGTTGGGCGACCCATGTGGAGGCACCACTCTCACTGGTACTAAAACCGTGGCACTCTGGCAGGGCAGCTCCAGGAATCCGTCCCACCTGGTGCAGCATCCACCGCCAGTTGCATAGCAGCCCGTGGTAGTGCAGCACACCCGGCAGCGGCCCAGCGCAACACAGCTGAAACACGGACAAGCAGCGTTTATAGCGTTTCAGGAGACAACCAGCGATAACTTCGACATCATGGACCAGCAGTTGTGCAGCGAAATTTGGGCGATCCGCTGTTGGCCCGCGTGAGAGAATGGCTGAGTGTAGGACGCCCTGGATATAGAAACCAAAGCCCTATACTGTACTCACAGTAGGAAACGCTGGAGGTCCACGACGGGCTTCTCTTCAGGCGGTAGCTTTCGTTCGATGGTGACAGACCCTTACAGCTGATGATCCCCCGGTGTCTCCATGCCACAATGCTGCCGTCGTTCCATTGGCTGGTGGCAGCTGTCCATTCCGGAGTTGCAAAGATGCTGGGCAGTCTGTGTGAAATGTTTTACTAGCCTGGGTAATGCTTGTGCACTGACGTAGCTCTTGAAAGTCCCAGAAAGGGCTGGACCGCCAGTGTAGGGTGTCAATATAACGGAGCAACTTCGAGGCCCCAGTATGTGTGTACAGACCCTCCCGGAAGAAGTGACTATCTGCCAGGCTTGGAAGCCACTGGAAACGACCGGGAGAGGTACTCGACAGCATCTACAACGAGTTAAATAGGGTGCCGTTGCATGAGTGGCGTAAGGCAGTCTTGTTGCACCGGAACCGTCTGTCATCGTGTCAGACTATGGTCACCACTAACGCCGCGAGCTGAAGGAAGGAATTGACACTTGGAATGTCCTGCCTCTTGCCTCACACAAACAGGCAGCAGTGTCAACGCTTTTCTGAACTTTTACTCCTTGCTTTTGACTCTGCACTTGCCGGGGACGGTTGACAGCTTGGGTGGAGGCAGTGTGACTTTCCGGATGGGAGCGCGGTGGACACCCTGCCTCTGCATTTCTAATGACCAGTACTGTTTATTCATCTTCTGTGAAGATGCTTTTCTGGGATTACGGTGGGAACATTACGTCTATTACATTTTAGCTGGGATGATACTGTTATTTGCTTGTGTATTTGCGGGTCACCCTAACTTCAAACGTAATGTATGATTGTTACCTCCCTCGTCGGTATGAGACGGCGATTGCTCTGTTTGTGTCTATCGCAATAAAAATGCTGTTGTGTTTTAGAACTTCCTTGTCTGTCATTATGGACCAAGGGCTGGCCACAACATTATATTTTGAATATGGAAACCAATTTGCAGTTTGGTTTGTTAAAAATATGTCCTCGGCTTTCAGCAGAATCGATTCTTCGAATGAATACTTGTAATTGTTTATCTTGTAAGAATAAGATCCAAGGGTATGAGACAAATTGTGTCATAATACCATTTTCTGCAGAAACAGAACTATCAATTTTGGGCTACTGTCCTGGGTATTTTTATCACTAGGGAACTGGATGTGGATGTACCCTCTCGAATTTCATTTTTTTTCTCAATTCATAAGGGTACCCGAATAGTCTATGCTTCTGAAATCGATTTGTACATCCATAATATTAAATGTGCTCAAAGTATTATTTGGAGTTCGAAAACCATTGTCGGAGACTTCATCGAATAAAGTGCCCTTCAGCTCGATATTCCTGTATATTTTAATTGCGTTTAAATGGCATCGCGTTTCCTCAGCAGATTAACGTCCCAAACAATTGGGTGTCGAGGTGATATACCTTTAGATACGGGATCCTAACGAACTTCGGAGAAAATGACTTTCTTTGACAATATGAGTTTTGAAATGAATTTTGAAATGCAGTATTAGTTTTTTTCTTCATTAAATTGGAAGAAGTGGCCAAAATGTAATGCCACCAAAACAAAAATACTAAGTAAAAACACCAAAATCGGAGTAGATCCATCTCACCCACTCACGCTATCTCCCCTTGAATGTTTCCATCCCAAAGTTCAACATGACGGGTTGCTGGAATTTTCTGTTCTGGATATAACAATCTTTGGCACGGCTGCTGAGTAACATAGAGTGCAGCAGCTGTGACGACAAATGCCATTGTCTCAGCTCCATCTCGTGAACTAACTGCTCTCATATGAACATGTTTCCCCATTAGGTACCTCGAGTACATGGAAATCTTCACATCCCGTGGTGCACATCTGGTCACAGACCAAGAGAGTACAGTCTTCTGAGCAGTAGCAGCGCATTGCGATTCCCATATGGAATGTGAGGTACATGATGGTACAACGATTCACGGTAACCGGAGAGCAAACGGTACGGAATGCAGATGGAGGCGAACAAAACGTCAGTATGCAGACACACATGATTAGAACAGACCAATGAAACCATCATAGTTGGCCCAAACAGCAAACTCATTTTGCGGAGGTCGAGAGGTGAAAAGTCAATCAAGATTTGAATAGGTCAGCAGAAAGCCGTTGATTAAACAATCAAGATTTGAATAACTCAGATTCAGCAGAAAGCAGGTGATAGGACAATCGAGGTCAGGTGACCAAACAGTTTGAAAAGCTCAAGCAAATATATATAGGGGTAGCTCAAGCGGAGCGGCCTGTGGAAAGCGGCCAGTGAAGGAGTGGAGATTTGAGGATTTGACTCGAGAGGCTTCGACGATAAGAGGCGGAGGACTACTTTCTTCCCAGTTAGACTTTGCAATACCATCTGAGACGGTGATGTGCCTCCCCTGTGAGATGTGGCATTCTTGGGGGAACTCCCCTCTCCCGCAGAGTCACATGTGCGCGACGTTCTTGCGGCTGGGCGATCTGGAAGACCGTGTGAGGAATCTGGAGCAGCAGCTGGATGACCTTTGACTGATGAGGGAGAATGAGGCAGTCATAGATGAGCGCTACAGAGTGGTAGTTACACCCAGGCTGCAGGAAGCACGTCATTGGGTGACAGTCCGATGGGGAAAAACGAAGGAATATAGACAGGTAGTGCAGAGCACACCTGTATCCATTCCCCTGAATAATAAGTTTAACGTTATGGATGCTGTTGGCGAGGATGAACGATCAGGTGTGAGCTATGCTGGCAGGGACTCTGGCCCTGAGTCTGACTCTGTGGTGCAGAAGGATGGGACGGAGAAGAGGAGAGCTGTCGTTATTGGAGACTCTATAGTCAGGGGAGCAGACAGGAGATTTTGTGGACATGAGAAGGACACCCGCATGGTTTGTTACCTCCCGGGTGCCAGGGTCCGGGATGTCTCTGACCGGGTGCATGATATACTATTACGAGAACGAAAGCAACCAGAAGTCGTGATAAATGTTGATACCAACGACATAGGCAGGAAGAGGGATGACGTCCTGAAGAGTGAGTTTCGGGAACTAGGCAGAAGGCTGAAGAACAGGACCTCAAGGGTGGCGTTCTCAGGATTGCAGCCAGAGCTACGTGTTAGTGAAGGTAAAAATTGGAAGAGATGGTAGTTGAATGCGCGGCTGAGGAGTTGCTGCAGGGCGCAGAGTTTTAGATTTTTGGATCATTGGGATCCCTTCTAGGAAAGATGGGACCTGTACAGATTGGATGGGTTGCACCTGAACTCGAGGGGGAGCAATATCTTTGCAGGTAGGTTTGCTAGCATGTTTCGTGAGGGCTTAAACTAATTTGCAAGGAGGCTGGGACCCAACGCGATAGAGCAGTGAAAGACGTGCATGGAGTAAAGCCGGATCTAAAATATAGAGAGGCTTTGATGAAATAGAAGCAGAATACAGAGTGAAAAGTTAGTAAAGTAGAATGGCTAAAGAGTGCCTACTTCAATGCAAGAAGCAACAGGAACAAAGGTGATGTAATGAGAGCTTGGTTACATACATGGAATTATGATGTGGTGGCCATTACTGAAAATTGGCTGCACCAGGGCAGTAATTGATTCTCAATATTCCTGGATTTCAGAGCTTTAAAATGGATAGGGGGTGGGGAGGAAGGGGAGGAGGGGTGGCATTACTAGTGTGAGATACTATTTACAGCTGCAGAAAGGGTGAATAATGTTGCAGGAACCTCTTTTGAATCAGTATGGATAGAAGCCAGGAGCAGTAAGTGGGATGTTACTCTACTGGGGCAATTCAATAGGCCCCGTGGTAGCAACAGAGATACGATGGAACAGATTGGGAGGCTGATTTTGGAAAGGTGCTAAATAACAGGTTTGTTATCATAGGCGACTTTAACTTCCCTAATATTGATTGGCACTTGTTTAGTTCAAAGGGTTTAGATAGGGCAGAGTTTGTTAAATGTGTCCAGGTTGGATTCTTGTCACAGTAGGTTGACAGGCCGACTAGAGGGAATACCATATTAGATCTAGTATTAGGTAACGAACCGGGTCAATTCACAGATCTGTCAGTGGATCAGCATCTGGGGGACAGTGATCACCGCTCCCTGGCATTTAGCATTATCATGGGAAAGGATAGAATCAGAGAGGATAGGATTTTTTTTTTTATTGGGGATGGGCAAATTATGAGGCTATAAGGCTAGAACTTGCGGGTGTGAATTGGGATGATATTTTCGCAGGGAAATGTACAATGCACAAGTGGTCGATGTTTAAGGCTCTTTTTGCACGATGTTAGGGATAACATTGTCCCGGTGAAGAAGATAAAGTATGGCAGGATGAAGGAACCATGGGTGACAATTGAAGTGGGAAATCTAGTCAGTTCGATGAAGGCAGCATACATGAGGTTTAGGAAGCAAGGATCAGATGGGTCTTTTGAGGAATATAAGGTAGCAAGAAAGGAGATTATGAAGGGTTTGAGAAGAGCAAGAAGGGGACATGAGCACGCTTTGGCGAGTAGGGTAAAGGAAAACCCCAAGACATTCTTCAATTATGTGGAGAACAAAAGTATGACAGGAGTAAATGTAGGACCGATTAGAGATAAAAGTGGAAAGATGTGCCTGGAGGCTGAGGAAGTGAGTGACCTCAATGAATACTTATCTTCGGTATTCACCAATGAGAGCGAACTTGATGACGTTGATGACAATGTGAGAGAGGTTGATCTTCTGAAGCGTGTTGATATTAAGTTAGAGGAGGTGTTGGAGTTGTTAAAATACATTAGGAAGGGTAAGTCCCCGGGGCCTGACTGAATATTCCCCCGGCTGCTCCACGAAGCGAGGGAAGAGATTGCTGAGCCTCTGGCTAGGATCTTCATGTCCTCGTTGTCCACAGGAATTGTACCGGAGGATTGGATCGAGGCGAATGTTGACCCCTTGTTCAAAAAAGTTAGTAGGGATAGTCCGGGTAATTATAGGCCAATGAGCCTTACGTCTGTGGTGGGAAATCTTTTGGAAAAGATTCTTAGAGATAGGATCTATGGGCATTCAGAGAATCATGGTCTGATCAGGGACAGTCAGCATGGCTTTCTGAAGGGCAGATCGTGACTAATAAGCCTGATAGAGTTCTTTGAGGAGGTGACCAGGCATATAAATGAGTGTAGTGTAGTGGATGTGATCTACATGGATTTTAGTAAGGCATTTGACACGGTTCCACATGGTAGTCTTATTCAGAAAGTCAGAAGGCATGGGATCCAAGGAAGTTTGCCCAGGTGGATTCAGAATTGGTTTGCCTGCAGAAGGCAGAGGGTTGTGGTGGATTGAGTACATTCCGACTGGAGGGTTGTGACTAGTGGTATCCCACAACGATCTGTTCTGGGACCTCTACTTTTCGTGATTTTTTTTAACGACCTGGATTTTGGGGTTGAAGGGTGAGTTGGCAAGTTTGCAGACGACACAATGGCTGGTGGTGTTGTAGATAGTGTAGAGGATTGCCGAAGATTAAAGAGAGACATTGATAGGATGCAGGAGTGGGCTGAGCAGTGGCAGATGGAGTTCAACCCGGAGAAGTGTGAGGTGATACACTTTGGAAGGACGAACTCCAAGAGAGAGTACAAAGTAAATGGCAGGATACTTGGTAGTGTGGAGCAGCATTGGGATCTGAGGGTACATGTGCACATATTCCTGAAAGTTGCCTCATATGTAGGTAGAGTAGTTAAGAAAGCTTATTGGGTGTTAGCTTTCATAAGTCGAGGTATAGAGTTTAAGAGACGCGATGTAATGATGCAGCTCTATAAATCTGTAGTTAGGCCGCACTTGGTATACAGTGTCCAGTTCTGGTCGCATCACTATAGGAAGGATGTGGGATCGTTACAAAGGATACAGAGGAATATTTACCAGGATGCTGCCTGGTTTAGAGAGTATGGATTATGATCAGAGATTAAGGGAGCTAGGGCTTTACTCTTTGGAGAGAAGGAGGATGAGAGGAGACATGATAGAGATGAACAAGATATTAAGAGGAATAGACACAGTACACAGCCAGCGCCTCTTCCACAGGGCACCACTGCTCAGTACAAGAGGACATGCCTCTAAGTTAAGGGGCGGGAAGTTCAAGGGGGATATTAGAGGAAGGTTTTTCACTCAGAGAGTGGTTTGTGCGTGGAATGCACTGCGTGAGTCAGTGGTGGAGGCAGACACACTAGTGAAGTTTATTAGACTACTATACAGGTATATGGAGGGATTTAAGTTGGGTGGTTATATGTGAGGCAGTGGTTGAAGGTCAGCACAACATTGTGGGCCGGAGGACCTGTAATGTGCTGTACTATTCCATGTTCTATGTAAAACGAAAAAGGTTGAGTGCGTAATAGGTGAGGTTTTCCGTTTTAAACATGCGTGGAAAATAGTGCAGGAATGCAAATGGAACAGATTGGACCTTCCGTGATAAAACCATTGTGTTTTTTTATTTATCAGTGACCGAAGTAGCACACTGATTAATATTAATTTTGAAAACAAGGGAAATCCAAAGAACATGCTGGTCGGCTTTTTAATCTTTGCTTTCACTGTTATTTTCATTAGACCTGAAGGGATCGCCGCTGATATACAGTTTTTCCTTTCTCGATTACTTCCTGGAGGGGCACTACACCGTATCTCATGTATCCCTGGGAATAAAGAGCACTCTGACCTTAAGGATTTGAGTCAGGTAGTGAAATGGTTAAAATAGCTGATTCCGGGCACCGTTCTGATTAGTTATCTAGGTCCCTACGCAGGAGGACAGTCAACAGCTGTGCGCCTTTACGTATAATAATCATTAATATTCCTGGACGAGAGTGCTTTAGGGCTATACTGATCGTTCAGCGAAATACATACCTACCGTATACTTCACTGCTGCTAGCCACACGTGTCATTTTATAATATTTTACTCCATATATGACGCAACCCGTCCTCTGCTCATGCATCTATGAGCCGAAACTGCAGTAAGAATGATAAATCGTCTGAATAATCTCTATTTTAGGCACAATATTTCCCATTCCAAATGCAGGCATTCCGGATGACTGGTGGTTTGTGCAAGATGTGCGAGATGGCACCTAAATAGTCCAGCTCATTTCTCCGGTTATATCGAGCATAAATCCCATTTTGGCGGTTCTGCCATCTGAACCTGGATGGTGCACGGTGATTCATCTCTATTCCACTGTGTTCTAAGTCATTTCTCACTAGAACAGTCAATACCTGGGCGGCATTACGTATTATCAACAATGATATACCTGGCCGAGTTTGTCTCAGGTAATATTAACCGGTCAGCGATACATGCAGCTGCCGTAGACTTCACTGCTTCCAGCCACACGTGCCATTTTATAATATGTTTCTACGTATATGACACAACCAGTCCTCTACTCATCCATCCATGAGCCGAAACTGGAGTGCGAATGATAAATCGTCTGAAGAATCTCTGTATTAGGCACAATATTTCCTTTTCCAAATGCAGGTCGTCGGGATGACTGGTGGTTTGTGCAAGAAGTGTGAGATTTCAGCTAGATAGCACAGCCCATTTCTCGGATATAACGAACATAAGTGCCATTTTGGCCGTTATGCTCTCTGAATCTCAATGGTGCACGTTGAATCATCTCAACTCCACATTGTACTATGACCTTTTGCACAAGAATAGTCAATACAAGTGCGTTTTTTACGTATTATGAACAATAATATATCTGGCCGAAATTGTCTCAGGGCAACTCTGCCCAGCCAGCGATGTGTGCAGCTGCCATATTCTTCACTGCTGCCAGTGACTCATATCATTTTACACTACTCCTCTAAGCAAATGACGCAACCAGTCCTTTTCTCACCCATACATACAGATGACGATCAAACTACCTGCTTTTTACACCAGGTGCTCTCTTCAGTTATCTGATGATTTAACTGTAGCGATTGATCAGAAGAAGATGTCGTCAGGTGGAGCGTAGCTTTCATGGAGTGTTTCTGCGCTAACTACTCCACTCTCTAGTTGGCGGGTCACCAAGACACTGCACAATAATCAGCAATAAACTGCACCAAGACCAGATACACAAATCTCTCCTGCATTATATCCAGAAAGCTGCTCTTTGTGCTTTCACCCCAAGGAATGTGAGCTAATTGTTCTTGGTCTTTTTCGTTAAGGTCCAGCGCAGACAGAAACTTCCGAGCTGCTTTGTCGTGGAAACTCTACAGCTGATACTATCGGGGAATTCCGATGTCTGACAACATTTGTCCTTACGCTGACGCACTGGACCTTCATGACCTTCCTCTTGTGAGACTCCTCGCATCATGCCACCACGATGTGTGTCATCACCAGGATGATTTTTTTTTCCATTTGGTTTTGTTGTATTTTGTATCAGTCATAAGATTTCTGCTTTGTGCTAACTCAGTGAAATGCAGCTTCCTCGCTAAATCAACCTTCATTTACTGTCATTTGGCAGTTTGCAGCAGATTGAATTTAAGCATTTTTGGTGGCACTGGCGTTGCCTCTCCTTTAACAAAATGACTGCGTTTTTTCCCCTTCACAGCATCTGGTCTAATTTAACACCTCTGTCGTTCCAGTGTGTCAGGATGGGACAGCGGGAATTTATCCTGGTGCTAGTTATACTCTCTTGTGTTAAAGCTGTTTTGGATTTTCAGATGCCTTGCGCCCGGGTATCCCTCAGACAACAAAGGTGGCAGTTATGGTTCTCTCTCATAACCTTGCGGTCAAATGAATAGTGTAGGGAAACTGTTAGAAACTGACAGCATGCCTGAAAATAAAGGCGACGGTTCCTGTCTGCAACTCATTCCAAGTAATCTTACGATTGATAGGATCCCATTTCATCCAGACGTCCAGTGAGCCCATTACTTATGTTTTTAATGAAAGTTTTTCGTCCTTACAGTTTCCTACCTCTGCCTGAGCCATGCCACAACTATCTCGTGCATTTGCACTCGTCTATCCTGGAAATTATGGGTAGTCGAGGTCCTGCCGTCTCCGGAATGTTTGCTAATGATGCATCCCAATTACTGAAACGTTACTGCCTTTCCTATAGTCGAGATGACGTCCACATTCGGCCAGATCTTTTTGTTATTCTCACTTGGTTTATTTGCTTGTCATTGGAGTTCACTACTGCTAACAAAGCTGTACACATTGCTATCTGAACTCCTGCACTACTAATGACAACGGGAGCTGTAGTTGTCCTCTTCATATGTGGCGACCCACTGAAGAAAAATTTTAGGAGACTCTCCAACCTCCTCCTCAAGTGCCTGCTGACTATCCCCTTGGTGCATTCTACAGTAGCCCCGGGGATCTCGTACAACTTTAAAAGCCAGAGGAGACATGGAGTAGATCATGTAGTTACGGCATGTTTTAAGTTTACCTGTCAGTCCAGTTCTGTCGATCTTCTGCAGCAACTCTTCGGTCTGCATTAGTGTGTTAGTGATGTTAACACTGACTCGGAGTGCTGTATTAAACCGCTATCCAAGAGATTTCACTGGTTGTCCTCAGTCGACAAAACGTTTCCTCTTCGTACTTGAAGACACAACATGCTAATATTCTATCCGTTTTTGATCACCATGTATCTGGACATCTTGGCTAAGTAGGTAGCTACCTGGTCACCCCAGAACAACTAGCTACATTGTCTAGGGATTTCAATATCTATTTCGCGTGCACATAGGTTGCTGTGATTATTGTGATGTCATCTCTGAATCCCCATATGCTGGGCTCCAAGAGAGGGCCACAGGTTATGTCTGTTGCTGCCAATATGAAGAGATACAAACCAATTAAAATCAAGATGGCGGAGATGGTACAGACGATTAGAGTCCATTTTAGAGGTCTTTCCGCCTGAATATAAGGTGGGCTGAAGTGAAGTTGAATTCTCCAAGGTAAGTTATAATCATGTGTTGCCTTACTGGTATGAAATAGTAGTGGGCCAGACCAGTCCAGATGAGGACTTGTAGTGTTCAACCGTCGGCGTTGGCAAGGTGTAACCAGATAACTGCTAGGTTACCTTTCATTTGCCTTGCCCGGCGAAGAAATTGGCTGATTGTCGAGATGTCTTCAAGAGGCATTGAAAAAAAGCCGGGTTGTCACGCTTCTAGGTGGAGGTGCTGAAATGGTGCGGCTCCAGTGAATCGTTGCGGGAAAAATGAGACCAAAAGATATTGTACGGACACGAAATGAGTTTTGGAATGCTGCATGTAGTGTTTTAATAAATGAAAACAAGTGGCCTAAATGCACTAGCCAGCAAACCTAAACCAGAGATGGAGAATTCAAAAGACCGAAGTAGTAGTATGATGCCAACCTTCTCGCGGGCATCGAGAAGAATATCCTGAGGAGGAATATTGCTATAAACGTGATGATGGCAGAGGAAAACTTTTCCTTGGGGGCAAGGCATCCTTTTAGCGATTTTCCAGCTTAGTGCGATAGAGCATTTCGTCCACACTTCGCCATTATCTTCAACAAACCGGAGGCGATTTAAAAATTTCTTATATAACGTAGCGTCTACCGATCGGTCGACAGGCGGCTGATGACTTTGCTGTCTTGCTGATATTCTGGACCTCCTTTCTCGTAGGCTCAGCCCCACTCAGAGCTGTTGCTGGCACTTTGTTTGCGGGACTTCTGGATTGAGTTCTCGTCCCTGATTGCTCCCGCGATCGTTGCTTGATATCCGATTTAAACCTTTAAGCTGCTGGCATCCCTTTGCTTTCATAAGAAGTTATTCTTTTCACACTCTCTACAAGCAACAGTCCTGCAGAAGGCATGTCGACTGTGTCGTATTTGGTGCTGTGGCCCAGGTATGGTTGGCATAGCTGGTCGCGAGAGGTCGTAATCCATTGGTTTGTTATTCATTGATTCGCGTTATCAGCTCCACAGCATCACATGCTGAAACTGAAGATAGCGTAAAGTGCACGTCCAGCAGGGCGGAGCCTACGTATCTGTGAAGGTGACGTCTTCCTATTCCGAGTTGGAAGAGGTCATCAACAGTCGCTAACGATTGAGTACCTGTTACTGCAAACATTGTCATGCAATCATTCCTAGGAACACTGTTCCATGCTGTTTGAACTCCTAGATGGGAGGAGTTTAATAAAAATGGCTTGAATCGGGTTTCTCCAGTTGTCAGGAAATCAATCTGGATAGGACACACAAAAGAACAATTCACAAAACTGAAGTGAAGTAGAGATGTGACGGAGACTTGGCTGGAAAACACACACAAGTGCAGGACACTGACGAGGAGGCAGAATCTCAGTAGCGTGTGTGTAGATTTGGGACCAGGCAGGGTCAGCACCTGGGAGATTTGGTTTACGAAGAGATACGGGGTCGAACACTTGCAGCAAGTTTCCTCTCTCTCTCTGAGAGTCGAACAACAATATGGCATGGGCTGACAGTTGTCGGAGTCTTATCCTCTGGTGGCTAATGGAAACCAGGTGCTGGTGATTGACTGGAATTTTGAAAGATTGGCAATCAAGTGTGGGGATTAAGGACCAATTTGGGAGGAAGGAGAAAAGGTGGGAACTGCCAGCCAGGACCATGGCAGTACCCCTTCCTCAAGGGGAGCCTCCCGGCGACTTTCCCGGCTTGTTGGGCTGGTCTCGATAAATTCCTGAATGAGGCAAGTGTCCAAGATAAAGGAGCGGACAACCCAGGAACGCACCTCTGGTCCATACCCTTCCCAATACATCAAGTACTGGAACCCTTTGTCCCTTCGGCGCACATCCAATAGCCGTCGGACGGTGTAGGTTGGATGGTTGTCAATGATTCGTTCTGCTGGGTGAGTATCGGGCAGTGGACACAAGGGGCTTACCAAGACTGGTTTAACTTCGGAAACATGGAAGGTAGTGTGGATGCTTACGGAACTTGGTATCATCAGTCGGACCGCCATAGTATTGATAATCCGTTCGAACCTGAACGGTCATAGAAAGCTAAGAACGAGTTTTCTATGCTCATTCTTGAGCGGAATGTCTTTGGAGGACAGCCATTCCAACTGCCCAGGTTGGTACTTGGGTGCCTGGGTCCGGTGTCGGTCGGCTGTCTCCTTGTAGCGATCTGCTGACCGGGCTAGGGCCGCACGTGTCTCCTTGCAAATACTGAGGCACCGGTCGATATGATCGCGGACTGATGGTACTGCAATCTCTGCTTCCTGTGCGGGAAACAACGGGGGCTGGTACACCAGCGAGAACCCAAACGGGGACTTTCCTACGGCTGAACTCACGAGGGAGTTGTGGGCGTACTCGACCCTCGGGAGTTGATCGCTCCAGGTGTCCGGCTTGTTTTCGGTCACGCAAAGCAACGTTACTTCCAGGTCCTGGTTAATCCGCTCCGTCTGTCCATTTGCCGGAGTGTGGAAACCGGATGATATGCTTACTGTTGCACCCAAAGTTCGACTGAATGCTCTCCACAACTTAGAGACGAATTGGGGACCTCTGTCCGAGCCGATGTCGACGGGGATTCCGTGGAGACGGAAGACGTGGCGGACGGGTCAGCGGTCCCTTGGACCGAGGGGACTTTCGGTAGACCTACCAAATGCACAGCCTTCGAAATCTGTCTACCACTGTGAGAATGGTCGTATTTCCGCGGGATTTGTGCAACCTGTGATTACGTCCTGAGCGATGTGCGTCCATGGGCGGTCAGTAAAAGGCAGAGGTCGAAGCAATCCCGCAGGCGGCGATGAGAGACCTTAACCGGGCACAAGTGGGACATGCCGCAACTTTGGAGCAGGTGTCTACCTCCATGGAGGGCCACAAAAAATGTCTCCTCAGGAGTGCCAGGGGACAATTACTTCCGGGGTGGTAGGCAAATCGATACGCATACCCCCACTGGAGGACCTGAAATCCGACGCCTTCGGGCACATAGAGGCGGTCACTGGGTCTCTTACCTGGGTCCGGGTAATCCCGTTGGTCTTCTTTTACCACCGACTCGATCTCCTAGGTGAGGAAGGCCACCACGCAGGACGGTGTGATGATAGTTTCTGTACTGGAGGTGTCCTCCCTGGAGTCATATTGGCGGGAGGGCGCTTCCGGCTTTCCGCCCTTGAACCCTGGTCGGTAAGTGATGTTAAACTTGAATCGCCCCAAGAATTATGCCCAACGGGCCTCGCGGGAGTGCAGGCGCTTGGCGGTCTGAATATACCCCAGGTTTTTGTGATTAGTCCAGACGACCAATGGATGACCTGCCCCCTCCAGACAGTGCCTCCACTCTTCTAAGGCCAGTTTCTCCGGCCTTAACTCTCGATTTCCCACGTCATATTTCCGTTCCGCAGGGACAATCGGAGGGAAAAGAAGGCACGGGGAGAACCTTTTCGTCCGTACACGACCGTTGGGACAGGACTGCTCCTACCCCGGCATCTGAAGCGTTCACCTCCACTATAAATTGTAGGGAAGGGTCCGGCGGTTCAGGATGGAGGCGGTGTTAAATCTGCTCTTTGTTAGTGAATGCTGCTTCCACTTCTGTGTCCCAAGATAATTGTGTCAAGGACAAGTTAAGCCGGGTCAGAGGGGCTGCCACCCGACTGTAGTCTCTGATAAAACTGCGATAGAATTTCCCACAGTCTCTGAAGGACTCTACGGACATGGCGAACATATTCTTGCAGGTAGCGGGAAAAAAAAAATCAGATTGTCGTCTAAATAGACGAACACGAAACGGTTAATGAAGTCCCTTAACACATCTTTAATGAAGGGCTGGAAAGCGGTGGGAGAATTAGTAAGGCCAAACGGCATTACAAGATATTCAAAATGGCCCAGAGTGGTGTTAAAGGCTGTCTTCCACTCATCCCCTTCCTGTATCCTAACGAAGTGGTGGGCATTCCGTAGGTCCAGCTTGGAAAATATAGTCATTCCGTGTAACGGGTCAAAGGCTGAACTAATGAGAGGTAGTGGGTACTTATTCTTAATGGTTAAATTGTTAAAGCCTCAATAATCGATGCAGGGGCGAGGCGATCCATCTTTCTTTTCTACAAAGAAGTTTCCGGCGGCCACAGGCGAGGAAGAGGGCCTGAGTGACTCGCCTAGGTATTTCTCCATGGCCTCTGTGGTCGCGATAATTACAGAGGCGACTGGTGAGTAGCGGGGACCAGGAAGAATTTCGATGGCACAGTCATAAGGGCGGTGCCGAGGCAGGGCAAGTGCTCGTTGTTTGCTGAACACGTGTACCAGTTCGAGGTATTCAGCAGGTAGCCTGGAGAGGTCAAGGTCTTCGGAGACCGGCGAGGTCGCCAGGGCCTTCCTGGGATGTGGGGCAGACTGTAGGCAGTTGCCTTGGTATGCCGGTCTCCATCTGGCTATCCTCCCGGCATTCCAGTCGGTCTCTGGATTGTGCTGGGTCAGCCATGGGTACCCTAGGACTACCGGGGCTAGGGGTGACTGAATGAGGCTGACACGTACTTCCTCCCGATGATTGCAGGAAAGAATCAAGATCAGGGGCGGCGTACAGTGGGTCACCCGAGCAAGCAGCCTCCCGTCCAGGGCCCTAGCCTCCAGTGGTGTGGTCAACGGCTCCCGCGGTATTCCGGCCTGGGTGGTTATTCCCTCGTCCAGCAGGTTGCCTTCCGCACGGGAATCCACCAGTGCGGATAGGGACAGGGACTGCAGCTGGTATTTCACGGTTGCCGGGATCTGCATCCGTGTCTGGGGTGATGAAGGGAGCATCATTCGGCTCACCAGGGCTCCCTGTCACACTGGTGAGCCCTCCCGTTTTGGCCGCTGAGGGCAGGTATCGGAGAAGTGGCATGGTTTACCGCAATAGTAACAGGCCCAGCTCTCCACCTCCGCTTCCGTTCAGCCGGGGAGAGCCGGTTCCGTCCCAGCTGCATCGGTTCTTCTTCCAGGACGGTGTGGACAGATGGAGCAGGAAGCGCAGATGCAACAGGAACGAAACTGGGGGCACACTTGTTGCCAGCCAATAGAGGTGTTCCGCAACTTTCTGGAGCAATTGGTTGTGGGCTCCCTTTAACTGGCCTTGCCTGGCGAGGGCCTGTTGCACGCGATCCGATTCCGCTGTGTTCATGACTGGCCAGATTGCTCTGTGACGGGGACGTGGCAGGAAAACGAACCCAAGTGCAACACTCCGACGCGGAGGGAGGGTCAGGAGGCAGAATCTCCGTAGCGGGTGTAGAATCGGGAACAGGCTGGGTCAGGTCCTTGGAGATTTGGCTTACGAAGAGATACGGGGTCAAAGACATGTAGCAAGGGTCCGCTCTCTCTGAGAGTCGACCAACAATCTGGCAAGGGCTGACCGGAGCTGTTGGAGTCGTGTCCTCCGGGGGCTAATGGAAACCAGCTGCTGCTGATTGAGAGGAATTGGGAAAGATTGGGAATCAAGTGTGTGGATTAAGGACCAATTAGGGAGGAAAGGGAAAAGGTGGGAAATGCCTGACAGGACCATGACAAGAGAAACTGAAAGAATGAGTCTGTGCATTATGGCGGTGAATACCATGAAGGTTCAGCTTCCTCACAGATTTCACCTATCAATCTGCCCGGACTCCTGTTTTATCAATCCCGTCCTCCTCTGTATGCAGGGTGGTAGCACGTATATGCGGCGAAATCTGTTCCAGAAGTCAGAAGACGCATCGAAGTGTTATAGACTGCAGTCTCTTGAGCTCTCCATTCCAGCGAAAATAACAGTTCCTCAGAAGTTTGGAAACGTTAACAATTGCTTAGAGTGGACTTTCCCTTCAATGTATCGTGATAATGCTAAAGTGAGAGGGAAAATGCGCTGGTGAGACAAGTCCAGGCAGATTTTTGAAATGAGGACCGAGAAAATTGATCATCGTATTCACGGTCCTAACAGTACTTCTGTCCTTGATATATCTTCCAATTCATTTTCTATGCAAGCAATTATATTTAGTGTGCCATCTTGTCGAAAGATCCAGGAATGAAATGGGAAGAAACAAATAAATAAATAAAAAGGCAACTCTGGAAAAACAGATTTGGAGATGCAATGTATTACTTTAGTGGGCTGTCACTGAAAAAACAACTTTCGGTATATTTAGTAAGTTTTTTTTTCAATAGTAGCGATACAGCGCGGATGGCGGCCTGACAAGCCTTGTGCCACTCTGTCCCTGCAACGACCATCAAAAAAAGAATATCTCGTGGTGATCAAGGAATGATTTACATTTTACAATTAACCCACCCCGTATTCTTCGAATTGAGAAGTTATCCAGTTTCTCTGGGGAACCTCCACGTACTCGACCGTGTTGACGTACAGAGTCTCTTCAGAACACAGCGCCTGAAATGAACTAGGAACTCCAAAATAACAAACTAGAGCAGAGCCGGGCTAACCAAAAGCCCACGAGGCGTCCAACTGGAGAGACTGAAAGAAAATTAGTGCAAGAGAGGGCAGAGAAGGTTTTTTTTTTAAGAAGCAAACACAGAATCATTCAGGAATAGACATCTATGTTGAGTCCTGGATGGATAACGAGTCAGTTTAATGTCATATCGTTAGGAAACTCTCAGAGGGCGAATATCTGTAGGGAGATAATAATACGTGGAAATACTGCCAGAGTAGCAGGATCGAACTCAAAGAGACAGATATGAGAGTATGAATGAGAGCTGATAATACAATTAGCACACGCACAAACACAAAGAGTGCAGAAGGCAAGAGGAAGAGAGAGGGCAAATAATGGAAACGAAGAAATGACAGACAGCCATGTATAAATCAAGCAGCGAGACAAACGAAAAATAAAACGACAGGTAGATAGAGTATCAGGACAGAGGTACTGAGAGAATAACAAACTGTTAGGGAGAAGAGAGAGGGAGAGTGGTGATTGGTGAAAGTGACCATCGGTATTATAAAAAGAGATAAAATTAACAGAACGGCACATATATCAAGGAACCAGAAATATGCAATAGAAAATTGGAAGATATTGATGGCTAGATTCAGTCAGAGACCTGGAAGTAAAAAGATAACGAAAGTGAGAGAGAAACAAAGGTAGTAGAAATAATCAAGGATATTGACGTAGGTAGAAATTGAGAGGGGAGAGAGAGTTTGAGCGAGATGCAGATAAAGTGAAGGAGGAAAATCTGTATCCTACACGGCATTCATTCTTCGTGCTACTTACAGATTACTTAGTTGCGCTGCCCACTGAGACTCTGTAAAAATGGACAATCTTTGTACTCTGGAACTCATGTACTCCTGGGTTGTCGAAGGTTTTGATATCTTTCATCAGGGTTTAGCCAGATGTTTCGGCTAAATTAATGTTTGAGAACGGACAGACAAGACATTAAAATATACATAAATGAAAGGGCATGCTACATTTCTTTCAGCATCCTGAGATATGTCCGACATATCGGACGCAATATGTCCAAAGTTCTCCAGAAGAATGAGTGGGTAAGTTTTACGCTGAGTTGTAGAAATATTGAAGGATCACATGTAAATACCTTAAGGTGCCCTATGTCATATTGTGCGATATATATTCACGCTGTTGAGCTCTATCTATCGAGGCCGGTGCAGTCAAAACGCTACCCTCTGTGTTGCTAAGCTCATTTGGCACTAAAACATCAACAGATAGCGAATGACGGAATGACAATCTGTGAGCACACACACAAAGAGAGACAAACACCACACACACACACACACACACACACACACACACACACACACACACACACACACACACACACACACACACACACACACACGTGCGAGCGCAAGTTCTTTCGTCAGACTTAAAGATACAGACACCTATGCGCAGAAAATGAAGAAACAATGGCAAGAGTGTAAGGATAGAAACTACGAAGCAGAGATATGTATTTACTATTGTACAGAGAATAGCTCCATCACACATAACTGCAGTTTCTCTGTGACTTTGTTAATTTATTTTAGTATTGTTTCTATGTAAAGTCCCGAGATATGTGTATAAACTTGTGTCTCAGGATCCGACGGACGTCTGAGATTTGCCCTTGTATTTATCGGTGTTTTGGTGAAAGTCGGCAAGAAGCACTCTGTTAATATTTCCACCGTATATTTCTTTGGCATGTCGATCGACTGTACAACGGAAAAAAAAAATGTCATTTCTAGAGCTGCAGGCTTATGTCGTCAGAGGGCTGTCTCAGACAGCGGGGTGTGACACTCATTCCTGGAGGTACATGGAACTGTCGCTTTTGGGACAATAGGCGGAGCATGTCTCATGAGGCTGCGTTCCCATTGGGCGCTATTCATTTCCTGACAATTATAGTACTTAAACAGTAGAATCGGTAAGTCCTGAATCCTGGTGATAATTTGTTGATGAGAAAATAATTCAACCCATTCTTCATAAAAATAATGTGGAGATTCGTCATCTGGATCTTGTGCGGAGCCTGGTTAACTGGTTTGTACGCAGCGGACAATTCAAAAGCTTTCTCGAAGCTGAATTCTGAAAAGAAACCGTTAATATAACATTTCATGTTTTAGCATTATTTTTTAGATACGAGTCATGGAAACTCTGTCACTCAGACAATGCCACCGCAAATGAAGACAGAAGAAGAGACTGTGACTTTCAGCTGCACCTATGATACTACATGGGATAGCTATAATTTATATTTTTACCGACAAAGGCCAGAGCAAAGTCCCGAGTACATACTGTACAAAAATAAATATGGAAACGGAGATATAGCCGAATTTGCCAAAAGACGCTTCACATCCTCTCTGGACGAGGGAAGGAAATTATTTAGTGTCACCATCTCTAAGTTGCAAATGAGCGACTCCGCAGTTTATTACTGTGCCCTAAGCCGCACAGTGATGCATTGTATTTAAATGCTCGTACAAAAATTCACTTAATGTAGAATCTATGCTTTGATCGCTGCAGCTTGATATATTTGTACACTCCTTTTCTCATTGTGGTTTCACGCCTCTAAGAGTACCTGTTGAAGTTTCCCTCGCCTTTGTCTGTGAAGGCTCAGCAATGGTGTAACCGCACCGCTTTTCCAATGACGCAGAGAGATCTAGAGCCTCTGCTATCTCATTGAATTTGTGAAATATACGTTAACGCGACAAGAGAATTATGAGACATACAATTCAGACCGCCATCACTCGGGGAGTGGGGGGAGGGGGGATGTGTGTGTGTGTGTGTGTGTGTGTGTGTGTGTGTGTGTGTGTGTGTGTGTGTGTGTGTGTGTGTGTGTGTGTGTGTGTTATGTCGTTCAAAATAATGGTTACTGTCCAGTGTGCCTTTACAATTCATGACTACTGGATTCAATGCTATCTGGCTGTACTTGTTTAGTCCTTTAAATCAAAGATGTTTAACTATCTGTTACTGCGATGATGAATGATTGTCTCCGGAATAATTGAATTTTTGAAGAAGTCCGTAAAGATATCAGTAAGCATGTGCGCACAACCTGACTGCATGACCTGAGATGTGTTCTTGCCAGGACTCATAACTGAGAGAGAGTGATATCTGTTAGTTTCCTTCTGATGTTTGCTGATGCTACAGAAGTGAAGACAGCGCTGAGGGCTTTTAAGGCGGAGCGTACATCTATGTTCATCTACATAGATTAGAGTGATAAGTAAGTCTGCAGAAGAAAAGGGAACCTGAATTGGAGAATGGATTTGATACACAAACAGAATGTCGGATATTGTCTCAGGATAGCAGGACAGCAGGACATGGACGCCATGTTGGAATGGATTTGGTAATTAAATTAAAATGTTCGGGATTCATTGCAATGCTTCCTGCTGCAGGTTTCTCAATGATTCGCAACGATTCGTACGATAACATCGACCCACAACCTACGTCGAGTCTCTCCGATGTTGTGCACACCGGATTATAAACACTGCATATAGTGAATAAGAGAAAAAGGTGAAAGAACAAAGGAGGAAATTTACACCATTTTAGTCCACAGATGTTGCTCCGCTATTTCATGATAGTTGACGTATTTCTCTTCTCATTCCCAACTACCATTCTTCTCCCCGTATACCCTTTACACTCACCAATCGAAATCCATAAACCTCTGTCTTAAATATAGGTACAGATTTGGCCTAAGTAGATATCTGTGGCAAAGAATTCCACATGCTCCCCACTCTCCGGCCAAAAACAAAACAAAACAAAAAATCCTCATCTCCGTCACAAAGGACGCCCATGTATTTGAGCCTCTTTCTCATTTCAACATCTGCTCAATAATCGCATTTTATGATCAGGTCCAGCCTCCTGTAGGGAAGCCAATTATGTTTCGGAATAGCCAAGTTTCACTCTTTGCATGCCTTTGCAGATGAGGATACAATTGTGAACGTATTTGATTGAATCCATTCACATCGACACTCCTCGTGCACAGCTCACACTGAAAAACTAAAACAATTTGCTTTTGCATACCCACAGTTTGAACTCGGGAGATTGGAATGATGTAATGGTCTTGTGAGTGGGATGATGCAATTTTCTATTGACCTTCGGAAGTGGTGGGGATGTGACGTCACGTGATGACATATTCCAAATCGCATTTAAACAAACCCGCGGATTGTGACGCAGTTCTCATTTTTTTTTTTTTTGATGCAGCATTGTTGTTACTGGACGTCGGTGTGAGTCTCAACTGGTTTTGTTTATTGCACGTTCATTTTTTCTCTTGCAGTCCAGTATCAGAGAGTTATGGCATTTTCGGAGTTATCCGAGTTCAAAAGACTGCATAAAGTTCATGTCGTTCAACATTTTAGGCAATGGTAGACCATGGACTTCCTTCAGAAATTGTGGCATGCACTTTTGAGTTGAGCATCTGGAAAGTCAGGAAGGTTTGTGTAGTGACGACCCTCCAGTCAAAAGGTCGATACTCAGAAGGAATTGGTTTTTTTTTTTGGGGGAAGTCTCTTCGTACTGACCGTATAAATCACAGGGACTTTTGAATTTATCACTTTAAGACTGTGCGTGGATGAAAACTCGTGAATAACAGTTTCTAAGTTTGAATGCTTTTGGCACCAGAATGATAATATCCGGTTAATTTAGTCGTTTGTTTACTTTTCTAAGAACGAGCAGAGGTTAATAAATCTTGTGATTTATTTTAAACCCTGTCTCAGTTTCATATTATGCTGCTACATTCGTATAATTGCGCCTGAATTTGTTTGAATTTCCAAAGTCCACCCACCAGCATTTTTCACCTGAACCCATCCAGTCTCTCCTGATAAGGCAGACTTTGAATATCTTTGTAAATCTCTCATGCACACTTTTCACCCAACTGCTGCCATCTGCACTACGGTGACTAAAACTTTAGGAACAACTGTTGGTGCTGTTATAACAGCAGTACCATACCTTGATCTCAGTATCGAATTCGCTGCTGGTAAGCAAGGCATTCTTTTCAGTCCATTTACACATCTAAGAAAACATGCACTTTTGCCCAAATGCCGCTGCTCTATGAGCTCAACCTACCACGTACTGAGTAATTCCTAGCCTGGGATATTACTCAGTGCATCGCATCCTGCTTAACTATGTGATTGAAGTGCATCACTATATTGCCTAACTATATTGCAATCGAAATGTGTTTCTTGTTTGCCTAGCAAAAGCAGGGAACTGTCGATTTTGGAATACCCAATAGGAGTGAACTATCAACAGTTTCCAACATGATACATTTCATTTACCTTGATGACTTGCCCTATTAAGTACCTGATCGCTCTATATTTGCGGCACATCGGGGTTGATATTGGGCGCTTTATTTGTAGAATATCGTATACTGTTATATTGTCTCGACTTATTCTTCTATTGAAATATAGAAGCATTATTAGGTAATTTGACGCATTGAGTGTGCTGCCCCATTGCACTAATCTATTGCACATAAATGTTTGCCTTCAATATGCATAACGTCTTGCGCTCCACACCTGCGTATGGCTTTGATTCAGAGAGAGTCATCGCTCTCTGCTGAAAGAAGTTCCTCCTCATACTTTTTTTTTCTAAAAGGACACAGTTTATTCTGAGGTGGCGTCTTCTGGTCTTAGACTCTCTCTCTCTCCCATGAAGGGAAAATTTTTCTCTATACCCGCTCTATGAAGGCTTTCGCCATTAGATAGATTTCAATGTCATCACCCCACGTCCTTCCGAATTCCTGTGACTATTCACACAGAATCATTAAACGTCCCTTATATGCAATCGTTTCAAAGCTGAAATGATTTTCGTGAACGTCGTCGGAATCCGTTCCAGTTTGAATGAATGAATGACATTTTATTTCGGTCAGTACAAACAAACAAAAAAGTATCAATTTTAACGATTATTTCCTAACGATGATTTCATAAAACAACATTACATAATGAAAAAAATCTTTAAAACAGACTGAAAGTGTGCAGACTGAAGCTACAGCTTCTTGCGCCTAACTCTCTTAATTATCGTGGTGATTTATAAGTTTGTGGCCTAAAGCAGAAGGAGTCAATTTTTGAAAACCTAGCACATATATTTTTCAACATAATTCCCTCCTAACGAAATCCAGTTCCAAGTATAATTTAACTGTATTACTCCCATTCGTTTTGAATCGATTGCTTTATATTTGTTCATGAAATTATTCTTAAATAACTTTTTAAATGTTAAGAGTGGTATATATATATATTTTTTAATTCTTACTGCAACTGTTCCATAGATTCACCCCTTGACTGAAATACAATGATTATTTTTTTAACATTTGTTCTTATCCTCTAGTTTCGAAATATACAGATTCATCTCAAATCATGATGACTTTCTTTCATTTTAAACACTCTTTGGATACTTTGTGGTAACTGACCTTTGTGTTACTTTATACATAATTTGCATTATTCTAAAATCTACGAAATCTCTGAATTTTAACTTGTTTATTTGAACAAATAGTGGATTGTTTGGCTCATAATAACTTGTCTTATGTACAGGTCTTATGAATTTATTTTGGAGTAGAAAAAAACTGTGATTGTAATTGTATTGAATGTATTTCCCCATACCTCTACACAGTAAGTCATGTAAGGGACTAAGGGAACAGAATATAGATTTCAGCCCATGCTTTGCTGTCTAAGGTACGGGGTCTAAAGCTTCTCATATTACTCCAAATGAGGCTTCAGCAATGTTTTATAAACTCTCAATATAAAATCCTTGTTTTAATATACTAGACCTATTGCATTGAATGTTAACATCGCACTTGCCTTCGTCAACGCAGAATCAACCTGCATATTAAACTTCGGGAAGCGTGCACAAACAATCCCTATTTTCTTTGCCTGACTGTTTGAATTCACTTGTCTATCCATTGAGTAAATTGTCAAAATTTTCATTTCCCTTAAGTTTCCCCACACTGTATTCCATATGCCCCTTTTTTGCCCTTTCTACTAATCTGGCTAAGTCCATCCGTAGTCTGCCTACGTTCTCAAACTCGCTTGTCACTCTACCCACCTTCGTATCCAGTAAAGGCAATAATTCCATAATCCAAGTGATTAACAGTTTATGTGTAAACAATTGGTCACAACACTCCCCTGTGTAACACCAGCAGTCACTAGCAGTCAAACAGAAAATGCTCCCGTTACTTCCATTTTTTGAAGTATCTGAGAATTCTGTTTAAGTCACTTCATGGAGGTCCTGGATATTCTGGAGTTGAAAAGACCTATGGATTTCTCAGGGAACGGTTTTATTGGCCCCGAATTAGCCGGAGGTCAAGGAATACTACAAATCTTGCATTCGATGCACTAGGAGGAAGACGCTGCCATCGTGGGCCACTACAATGTCCCACTTATAGAATGCGCGGTTCTTTGACCTAGTGGGGTCAACGGATTTAACTTCTGGTCCACAGCTACAACTGCAAACGAAATGTAGGTACCTGGTACTTGCCACATTATCTGATGTTCGGGTACGAGTCGAGGTTTTCCATCGACCTTTGTTTTAGGAAGACTTACTTCCGAAGATTTATTTTAAGTATGTTTCCATTATTAGAAGGGAGCTAAAAAGGGCTCATGAACGAGCTGAGATCCTAGATGCAAAACAGAAACAAGGAAACTAGAGAAGGTTTGATCGAAAATTTAGTTACTCCCAATTCAAGCCGGGAGACAAAGTCCTGTGAGGAAATTTGGGGAACTTGGGAAGCATATGTTGGCTGAACGGTGGTTGGCTTCGCTCTATGAAGTGAAGATTAACATGCTAGCGATAGAAATTTTCCCGGTAAAACCAGAATAGGAATTGATCTGACACGATTCTCGATCGGAACCACCTTCTGCCTCTGGGACAAGAGGAGCGGTTTGATCCAGAGCCCGAACTGGAGAGTAAACCTCGTAAGTGTATTCTGCGGCGGCGCGGGTGTCTGATTGAACAAAAGCATGAGAGATAAGACCGCCCCCCACCCCCGAATCGGATACTAATTGGGAGAATGAGTAAATGGGCGTGTATTATATTCTGCCTTTTGCTAATGCCCCACTGACTGAGGAAGATATTCCCAATCATTCTCACGGTGTCAGTTGGATTCGGGGTGGGGGTGTAATTGGCGGGTGCGATCTGTGGACAACCGGATTCAGCGGAACACTTCATGGGTTGGAGCGGGACTCAGCCAAGCATTCCGAGTTTCAGGAGGACACGAGTTTGTGGCTTTGCACGTAGGATTGGCAATTTATTACATTTCCATGAGGACTTCACTAAATTTGGTGGAGCAGATTTTAACACCCTCGGAAGAGTGTCACTGCTTATATTTACTCTGAAATTAAGCCATATGGATATCGGCGACACCATGAGGGCGAGCAGCAACAGTTTACTGGGCCGAAGGTACTGAGAAGGGTGGCACGCCGACATTGAATTGCTCTTACTAGAAATGCAGCTTCCGGGCTGCATCGTGGCTGAGTAGTGCTGATAGTTCTCACTTTCAGCGCACCTCTGGCGAATGCGAGAGTTGAATGTGTACGTCTGTACCTGGCAGAATACAGCCTCTCCAACAGCAAGACTCCAAAAGTGCCTCCTTTCTTGTCACACACGAAAACTGAACTCCCTTCGGACTGCGACTTAGTAACAGAGCACGGAGAGGAGATCGGGCCCGTGAACACCTATCATGTAGGATGACAGGCGTCATCCTACATGGTCAAGTACAGGCGCTGGTGAAACAAATTGTTCAGCGAGATTGCTTTGCTGTCCTTTGAAGGAAGAGGGCTATCACAGAGGTAAAATGGTTTCGCATAAATCGCAGAATGGTATGGCCAGATGGTATGAGGGAATTGCTCTAGCTATGCTACTCGCAAGATGAGTGAAAAGTTTGCTGTGATTGGTCAAGAATGTTGTGACTACATTTCTGACAAGTGGGGCTACAGCTGGGAAGAACTGTACAGTTCAGCTTCTGTGCTGAAGAAGCGTTAGGGATGTATGCTGGATATAGAATATTGACCTATGCGCAAGTTCAGATGGGTTTCCGGTGAGTTTCCTTTTGAACTTGAGTGAACTGTCGAGACGTAATGAAGCAACAGCTGAAAGAATTGCTTATCAACGAATATTGTCGAAAAGTTGTCGAATAGGGTGGCTTTGAAAAGTCTCATTTGCTGGTAGATGATTAATTGAATGTAAATTTTATGGCTTTCTCCACGTCAGTGGTTAACGAGCTTATTCGTAGTCATTATAGTATGAATAATATGAAAAACCCGTAAACTTCCCCGTAACAACCAATATACTGAAAATGAGTGGGAAATAAAAAAAAGAATCATGGTAAGTGCAAAGGGGACCAGGCAGAATTGTAAAATCAGGCAAACAGAATCAAAATCAAACTAAGACATCCCCATTCTCTCTCACCAACAGCATGTACGTGTGCATCTTTACATTTTTACTTCTTCCAGCTGTCTCCTTTTATATCTTTCTCTCTCACACACACACACCCACGCCCTATCTCTCTCTCTCTCTCTCTCTCTCTCTCTCTCTCTCTCTCTCTCTCTCTCTCTCTCTCTCTCTCTCTCTCTCTCTCTCTCTCTCTCTCTCTCTCTCTCTCTCTCTCCTCTAGCCTTTTTTCCCACACTGTCTCTTTTTTTTCTATCCGTCTAACGCTCTATCTATGTATCGATCTACCGAGCTCTCTGTTTCTGTCTCTTTTTTCTTCATTCTTTCTTGTTTTCTTCGATTCAGCAAGCCGGTTTCTTTCTACAATTTAGACTTTATCAAAGCAGGCAGTTTCTATCTTCCTGATGTTGTTCCTTTGCTGTTTTTATCTACCTTCCTGGATTGACAATTAAAGCATGCTTCACCTCATGATCATCTTGGAGTAGTATGGATCTGAACCGCTCCAACAATTCCAAAATTCTGTTTAATCGTCCATATCTGTGCGACCGCAGGAATTTCAATATCGGTTGACCATGACAATGTGAACTATACTTGCAAACAGGAAACCGAACAACGCATCTGTTCGGGCGCAAGCTTTAAAAAAAATGTGGGCATATCGTAGCTGATCAGTTTCTTATTTATCTAGCGAGTTGTTAACTTGATTGTTATCTCTGTTTTATCTCCATTCGGTGCAACTTGATCTCTGTCTCCATCATGTTCCCCGTCAATCGACGATTGAGTTCCGGGATACTGCTGGTTTTATCTGCAAAGCTGAAAACTGATTTAAAGCAGACGAAATCCAGGAAAAATAGAAACGGGTCCGAGAACGCAGTACCTTTGGCAATCGATGGTGAAGATGAGCTTTAGGCTCTCCAGTTTATTGCTTAATTATCGTCGTCCTCATGTCAGTTGCTTGGAGGGAAGCTGCCCGTCACTGAAGTTTAATCCTAGGAGCTGATAGACGATTCTGCTCAGATTTATGACTTTGAAGTGCAAGCTTTCGTCATCAGTCTAATGTCTGAGGAATTGTTATCCACATTTTCCAGGGATGAGTGTATGCAAATATGACGCAATGAGTCGTAGTTCAGTTTCAACAATAGAGAACTGCGTTGGCTCCTGGCTGTACTGAAGCTACCACTGTGTCTATTAATTCACGAAGGGTGGCGTCAGAGGCACTATAACTTGTTTAGCTTGATGCTACTGGCCTTCCTGGCACACAAGGAACCCTGAGATTGGACTAGGAAGTTAATTACGATTCATCACATGCAGATCCCACACACGTTGGTCTGTGCATTTGCTGAATAATCTGCTGGGGATTTCATATTTACTATTTCTACGACTTCCATTGGAGAAAGATCGGAACGAAAAGACAAGCCATATGCAAAGCATCTCGCTTGCAATCTATCACCTACAAACGGGTACCCCAAGGGAGTATGGGTTCCTCTCTCTTGAAGTTTTAGACTGCACAAATCACCTTGTGCAGCAGGGATCGCATCCCCAGCCATCTTTCGTCCTATCCTCTCCCAGCTTCCGACAAATACAACATCCACTCCCACTAGAGTCCCTCAGAAACATCTCTTTATCGTGTTCTGTAGAACCTTCTCCCAATTAGACTATCGTGGTTGGGTGACACCACGTTCCTACGTTGAACAACAAAGCTTCCTATCTTTTGTTCAACTCCAAAATGAAATGCCTACGAGACGGAAGTAAAAATCTTAACCAGGGTGTTACACACTTCCCCACATAGTCATGTCCTCGTGACTTTGAAACATATTAAATCATTTATTAACACAGTCTTTATAGAAATTTAGATATCCGGACATCCAATGCATTTGTGTATGGTAGTGACATACCTCACAAGGATAGACCCAACACTCTATTCCCGCATTTCGTCATACGCCAGACTATCCAGGGGCCTCTGGATTCGTCGAGACCTCAGTATTCCAATCCCTGATCCTACACATTGAACTTACCTTGCGGTCCCGTCTACAAGTGGACGCCTTTCCCAGATGATCTTTCATGTTTTCCGGCGGCTCAGTTCTCTCTGTTCCATGAACGAATTTGTCTTTGGTCAGTTTCAGCCGACTTTGCCAAGCATCCTCATCAACACTGGTCCTCCCCGACGAGACATCTCTTGGTGGCTGCAGTCGTGTGGCAATTAATCCTGGATTAACTACCAGCAGACTCCGCGTTTTGAAACGTATCAACTCAGCCGAACTTAGTTTCTATTCCTCGGTCATTCTGATAAGGTCTGGAGTTCCTGTCACTCTGTGCTCCGTCCAGGCCGGAGCATAATAGGTTTCTGACTGTCAATAATGTCAGGAACACCGACATCCAATTCCGAAAACTCCAGGTTCAATGGCACGTAACCATCGTCCGGATACTCACCAGCAGGAAGTCCATGAATCCCAAGCGTACTGAATGGCGTCAATGATGAATGATTGATATATCGGTTGTAAAATTATCTATGAAGCAAACGAACTTGACAACCTGTGTCAAATATGGCTCTAACATAAATGCTTTCAATCTGTATGGTTTCATCATAGCTTGGTCCCACGAAACGTTCTGGAATCGTGTTTCATCTATAGGGTGAAGCGCTGTCGACGTTTCAGTCCGAGACCCTTCGTCAGGACAGCCCGAAACGTCGACAGCGCTTCTCCCTATAGATGCTGCCTGGCCTGCTGTGTTCTACCAGCATTTTGCGTGTGTTGTTGTTTGAATTTCCAGCATCTGCAGATGTCCTCGTCTTTCCTGTGGAATCGTGTTTAGTAGTTTAGTATTCCGGTTCATATACAGACAGGAAAGTAAACTCTCGAAACATCTGTTGTGTCGCTTCGAGGTTTCTGCTCTTTTCTTCTCTGTTTGATTAATCGCCGATTTATTTTCCGAAAATTTTCCTGTCATCACACTTCCGTTCGAAATATCTGTTTTCCCATCCGTTGTAACAAGATAAAACGGTCACTTCTGTGGTGAACGGATCGCGCTCAGTAGCAGTCCTTGCCTTGATACGTCCCACCAGTCGGTCTGACCTCCTATCAGCCGTGCCAGTCTTAGTGACAAGGGGGTCCTTTATTACCTGTGATTCTGACGTATCGGTGCAGGAGTGAATGTCTCACGGGGGATGCGTCTGCGTTTCTGACTGAGGAACGACAGTCACTGAAATTGAACTGTTGTGATTCACCCACATGCTGTTATCTTTTATGTTGCATTTCACATGCAAGATTACTTCCGAACTATGATTGTCAAATGAGAATCATTTGTTACCAACTGGCATCAAATGCTTAAATAGTAAATTGCGATTTTTGTGAACGTTCATTCAGTGCAACAGGTGATCAATATATCAACCGTGGTTCCTCACATATCTGTTCAGATTATTTTTAGTCTGAGTAGGAAAGTCTGGTGATCAGATTGACTCTCAGGAACTATCAGAGATAATAACCAGATAACAATTACAGCACGGAACCAGGCCATCTTGGTCCTTCTGGTCCGTGCCGAAAGTTGTGGAAGTTCCAAATTCCATTGTTATGGAAGGACACAATATAGAAGTGAACTTTAATTTTTTGGCAATGCTTAATGCAGATGTTGCTTCCTAGTACCCACAGTGCACCAGAGAAATGCTGCGATATCTACTGAAGAGATTAAGTCCTGGATATGCACATCAGTCGCCCTATTTAAAAGATTGATATTCCGGATTGCTTGATAGAGACAGTTCGCTGTTTACTTTAAGTACTCCGGAGCAGTTATCTCCACCTGGGTCATGTGTCACTGCATCACTACTAACAGATGATACAGTAGAATTAAGAGAATCAATAATATGTATTACGGATCTTTGTGAGATAAACAAAACAATTAATTCATCATAGCCAAGATGCAAATTTTGGATTATTCTGGACAATAAGAACTACAGGCCGTGTTTGGTAAAAAAACCGAGAAGGTGCACAAGAAGAAAATAAAACAAGAGTGGTAAGAAAAAAAGACAGAAGATGAAAGAGAGGCAGGAACACGTAGGACTGCATAAATCGGAGTCTGGTGCCAAGGATTGCATTAAGAAGATAATCCAGACACGTTCATAGATCCAGAGAGTTGTCATTTCGCAATCGAGCTATTTCGGCAATAGAAAAATACAGTATTGACACTTTATGGACAGCTGGAAAAGATGGGCGCCATAATCGTGTTTGCCAGAGATAATGATGGGTCTTACAACATCATGTCCTTTTATTCTTTATGATACCAGTCTTCGTAAAATAGGTGGAAAATTCGAAGTTTTAAGTCTTATGGAAATTTATTCTCAAAGTACGTTCATGTCACCGCATAAAATACTGTGATGCAGTTTCCTTTGTGGATACTTTATAGAATATTAACAACAACATAATCAATAAAATTCAAACAACGGGAAGAAGATGATGAACGGCAAAGTAGAAGAAAAAATAAGAAAACCTGATCATAAATTAGCAATATATATCGGGACCATAAGATTATATTCTGGTTGTTCTTGTTAGTTTACGTGTTCGAATCAAAAAAGACGTTGATTTAATCTCATCGAACTGAAAGTAATCATAATCTCTCCAATGTCTATCCGTCCACAGGATCTCTTTTTCTGCACATTTACCATTACAACAGCTAGTATGTCCTCTGCCTTTTCACTCTGTTTGCTGTTCCAGTGTGGAACTAATTTAAACACTCCAGCTGCTTAATTTATCTGATTGTAAGGATATTGGTGCGACTTGAGTTCAGTTGTAACTTCTCCGTTCTGTACAAGGTCCATCGTCAATATTGTTTAGGATCGTATTGTTTCACTTCCAGTACAGCAGTACAGAAATGTGAAGAAAGAAACACCTTCCAAAAGTACTGGCCAAACCATGAAACGCACATTTCACCGAAATGACATTCTGCTCTTACATTCAGTTGTCCGTAGCAGAAGCAAGAATCTGAAGATCAGCAACTTTGCATTTTGGCTTTCCAACTTCGTCATTAGGTACATCGAGTTTCTTTTACACAAATACTTTAACATACATATTTACATTTACTATTTCAATGCCACCGCGTTTTCGCTAATTATCTGGTCCGTTGTGGTATAGCTGCACTGTAAACCTAAATTACTAAGCAGAAGGACATGGTATCCATTAGCATTTACCGTAAAAAAGTCGAGTTCTACGTTATCCTGAAACTGGTCTTTTTTCGACGAGAGCAAACCATACGTGGTTTACGTTGACACCAAATACATGGACAGAAAACATAAAGAAGGACTGCGCTGAAACTCAGGAGATTTAGGAAAGAGTCCGAAGAGCAGGCCATCCAAAGTAGCCATCGCTGGTTTTCATCCTGTGCCGCGGGATAGTCATAAATGGAGTTGAATGACTGTAGAGGTAGATGCGTGGTTGAGTATCTTGCGTTACAGACAGCTGGAAACAAGCGACAAGCTCAAGTTGCATTAGTGCTGCTCTCCCGGACCTAATCCCCTATGTGGAAAGAATGTCACATGGACAGAACAATATTACTTTGTGATGGCTCGTGATAACGCTTTCCTTTTCATTAACCTGTCTCCAGAGACACAGGATCATATTACTTGCACATGTAAAGCAGATGGTACATCTTTAGCAGATTGCCTCAGGAAAATATGCATAGCCCTACACTATATCTTGGACTGAAAGCGTGAAACAACAGAGAATATGTTCGCTAGGCTGATCTAAGTCGATGAACTTCTGCTAAGAGCCTCCACCGATTAAGGGTATGCTCAAGCCGCCCTCGAAATTCCAGTAAATCATATGAAAGACCGCGAATGAGTAACGAATGCACAGAAAATACAGGGGCCCAGTCATACAGTGCAGGAATTGGCTATGCAGTGCGTCAAATGACTTCAGGTAAGCTTAAGACTACCATTCCCCAGTCTGACGCCAATGCTGTTTGAGAACCTCAATATTGACATTGTGGGTAGGCTGCAGTACGTTTGTATAACGAAATGGAGGTGCCACATCACAGAGTTGGAAAATAAGTGTTCGTAAGGAGTCAGCAAATGATCGAAAGTTTTGCCCACATACCTATGCATAGGATCAGTACAAAAGCTGCCGACCCCCCACACCAGAGTCTCCCTCCCCTATTACTCGAGGTTCATCGGATGAACAGTTCTCTGCAGCAATCAAACTTCACGCCTGATTTAAATACGGCCTGAGTGCATAGAAGTCGGATGTCATAGCTTGGGAGCTGCAGCGCTGATTCCATTCTGAGGTGTAGTAATGCATCAGCAGGGAAAGGACAGTTACAGCCAAAGAGCTGAACTGGTAGCAGTTACCTTATCATTGGAACAAGAATCGAGTTAGGAGCACAAACGCACAGACACATGTGCAGTTATGAATGGAATTATTCTGTGCATAACAAGGTGGTAGTAGCAAATGCAGCAGGCAGGGAAAACTTTCGAGGGAACAGGCAGTTTTGGATAACGTTTCGGAAGAGGCAAAATGAATGAAGATAACTGTTTTGAATAGAAAAGCTTAACAGAAAGATAACTCTTTATCATCTTCTTTAATAACGAACTGTAAAAGCGAATTCAGGAATGCCCTGTCAAAACACCTGAATTCCGTGCGATGAAGCAAGAGCCACGTAAGATGGACGAATTTTTGGAACTGTGTATCAAAAAGAAGGTGTATGTCTAGCAGTCTACATGATGAAATAAGTTATTATTGCATGTGGTGTGATTTAACATGTTAAAAGAGGAGCGGTGGCTGTGAAGTCGACTGTTTAGATTAATCGGGTGAAGGGAGGTTTTTGCCCAGACCAGGTATGGAAGATTGAATTTATCAGATACCTGTCAAAGCAGCAACGATTTAAGTCTTCGCTTCCTATGGATTGAACGTTCAAATCTATTAATGTCAATTCCTTGCACCGAGCTGATTAGGATCGCCCATTCAATGGAATTTCAGAAGTTAATTGTTTTAATGGGCCGAGCAAAAAATACAGTTAAAAACGGATCTCACGTCACTCTGCAAACATTAGAAGTTTTGTCTTCTAGTGGAGGATTTAAGAGTTTCACATTCTATATTACCCACAAGCATCAGTGCTAATTGAAACAGTAAAACGATATTGAATTTAACAGATTTGTTTATTAATACCAGCTTACAACATACTGAGGGATTTAAACATTATTTAAAATGCGCTTTGAAACAATCATTGGAAACGTTTTGGCCGTGGTCCGTACCTGTATAAACAGATATAACTGGCTGCACTGTTGTTGGTATTGGATTCATTTAGTAATGGGAAATAAAATTACAGGGTAGACGTTGAAAAATCAGGTTGAGTTAAATTTCAAGAAAGTAGACAACAGTCCCACTTGATATTAACGTTGTAAATATCAGCACGGCTTACCAAATGAACAGAACTCTCATTTTATTTCTCAGTGAGGTATTGGTGTAGTCTCTCCTCAACGAACACCGACCAAGCTCTTATTTGTGCTAGTGGTCCTACTGCGATGGTGTGCAAGCGTAGATTTCAGCAGATGAAAAAGAGCAGTTTCAATATTTCACAATTTCCGGCCATCTATTACCCCGTTGGGCCACGATCTGTGTTTTTCCAGCGGAATCATTCTGACTACAAGTTTCTGAAAAGGGTAAAAGGCGGGAATCTTCACAGCTAGTATCCAATTGTATCTGTTGAACTCGAGACCTGAGGTGCCTGAGGCAGTACGTTCAGACATGGTCTAAACGACAACACCACACTTCTCTTCCTGTTACGATGAAAATATTTTACAAATGGTTCGATGTCGGGAACGATTTATTGCCGAAGAAGGAATCAATCGCCATTGTCACGTCAGAAAAAGAGGACTGGACGCTGTTGAATTAAGGAAAGTCCTAAACAGCAGAGTTTGTTAACGTAGGTAGTCGCGTGCTGAGTGTAAGCGCAGATATTATATAAATTCTATATGTTTTTTTAAAAATCTGTAACAGTGCTCTGTTCCCTTAGGATTCCAGTGGTCCACCATCTTACAGATGTCCGAGCTGGCGACAGCATATTGGTTGAACCACCACGTTTAGTGGCACTGTATTCACATTACTTTCAGCGGCAGTTTATGGATCGCATTAAAACACTTCTTCCGCAGCTTTGGAAATTTTACAACTTGCCTTTTGCTTAAATCGGTGCAATGATAATGTCATAACTTCTGCACTACACTCTGTCGTGTCCGTGCTATAAATTATTGTATCACATTCTGGGATGTTGTTTGTCGTCATAAATCAGTTATAATACTACTATACTTCAGAAGATGGTGGGAACATTACCCTTGTATTTTCTTAGAACTCAGCACTATAACGTGATAATGGATTGCAGAATAAACAGAATAAAGTGTCTGGAAGTGCATTGTCAAGATCTTTTGTAGAAAAAGTAAAGGTGCAGACTATTTCGGAGTGAATGGACAAATCTAAAGTGTAAGGGAGTTCAGTGCCCGAGTGTAGGATTTCCTAAACTGTAACATGCATTTGCGGGTGGCATAAGTAAAGCAGATGGAATGTCGGAATTGGTTTCCGGAACAACGATGTGATCTTCAGTTTTGTGTGAGTGTGGAAACCTCATGGAACTGATCGAAATTTGAAAGGCCTAGAGAGAGCTGTGCTGAATTTTATGCATCCCAGCAGTGGGAAATACTAGGAGTGGAGGAAAACAAGACGTCTCTGCAGGCAGACATGAGGTAAATTTTATTTTGCCAGAGGGAAATGAATCCCTGTAATTTATTGACGCAGACAGCTCCAGGGACGAAGACATTGCACATATTTAAAGCGGCGATATTTTCTTGATTATAACTGGATTCAAACTTTTGAAGAAGAATGTAGGAGAATGGAGCTGAGAGGAAAGGTGATTCATCATGATCGATGTCGGAGCAGGCCTGATGGGCTCACTGGATTAAATCTGCTCTTACGTCTATAGTCTTATAGTATTAGCAGAAAACAACATTTTCCTATTCTCAACTCCCTCAGTGATGAAAGGCATGGCGATCAAGCAGCGGGTATGAAGTCAGTTTTTATCCCGCTGCTATAGAATATTTATAGGATAATTGGGATAAGACATTTTTTTTCTTTTTCTTTACCTCAATATCGCATGTTGAAACATTGAATTTTAATTACTACCAGCAACGCATTTCTTTGAAAATGTAACCTCGTATTTTCGATTCCGCCATTGCTTTCACTTGTGCTGCTTTAATATACCCACATGAAGAAACGTCCTCTCGGTCTAACGTACAAGTCATGGTTTCTTTACATAGTACTTTGTATTATTTGATGATAATAAACTAACTCCAATCTAACCTCTTCGGAGTAGTAATAAAGATATTACCGCCTTACAGCTCCAGAAAGAACAGCTGAACAAGATTTACGATGAAATTAGATGATATTCTTATTTTGTCATTATAACTTTTATATGGCGCAAAACTTTCATGCAGATAGATTAACTTCTAAGTTCTGTAGGCATTCATCATGTTCTGAGTATGGCTATGATAATGCCGAACTCATTCCATTTCAGTCCATTCCGATTCCGACTAGCATTTCTTTTTCATTTATTGTTTGTATGTAAGATTAGCTTACAGTCTGAGGACTATTTGCAATATGTACACGTTATACTGTCGTGGTATTCAATTGTTCTCTGAATTTCATGTGTCACCCGAAATAAACGCATGTGCTGGTGCAGAACATACGAAGCTGCAGCAAATATCCGCTAGCTTGGAAAATAAATTCTGGGTCTTTAGATTTGGAAGCAAATAGATGGAGTTAATTCAATTGTTGCAAATATAGAAGCTACACATCATATGGTAACAACAACTAAAGGAACATACACAGTTTAAGGTAAATTGGTGTACGTGATTCGACTCTCGATCGCGCGATCTCTTTATAGGTTTTACCGAGCCTCCTGCAGACTCTACTTGGCGGCAGAAGGTTACCCACACTCAAATAGTTGATCAAGAATACCATGCGGAAGTGTAAGCAGGAATTTAAAAATTGCGCTAAACTATCAGAAAAATTCCTTTCATTAAAAACTTTTTATTTTTTATATTGCTTTATCGAAATATGTCGTCTATAATTGTGATATAAACAAAAACTATATGAACGGACGTTTTTCGTCGTTTGATTGCAAACAGAAATCTACGCAACGTGTTGCCAGTTGGATTGTTTTCTCGATAAAATATCTTTGTTTCTGTTGCTAGCTGAAGATGGCAATGAAAACGCCGAAGATGGACGTGATTGTTCACCAGACTAACGTTTCTTCAGAGACACACTGTAACATGATAATGAGATTGCAGATCGGATTGGTGGACAGGATACTCATTGGGAAAAAATATAGCTCGCAGAAAGGTTATTAATTCTTGAGTGAGTCAACCAGGAGATCTATCACCGCCAGGAGCGCCGGGTGCCTCGTGATGCATTTTGTTACGATGTCAGATGTCGAAAGGAGGCACCGATCTGACTCAGCATCTAATTAGAAGCATGCAATTAAATTCGATAATCTATCTGTTGCATCGGCAAATGAAAGTCATATATTAACTGAGAGATATTTGTGTATTCACTCGCAATATTATGAACGTTAGTGGGGAATAGCCAATCAAAAACAATATATGACATTTAACACACCAATGGATCATTCACATTGGTAATTCAATGGTACTCCATTAAACTGAAAAACAAACGGTATTCGCATCGGGTGGAACGCAATCATAAACGAGAAAAGGAAGAAGAATCAGCCACAATATTCTAAAAGTTAGATCAAACATCAGAGGTGATCAAAAGCCAGGAATACATGGATGCCCGTTTACTTTCAAAGTTTTTTTGGTAATTTCTATCCCCGAGATAATTCCTGCAATTCCACCGTGGCTTTCATACATACAGATCAACAAAGAATTAAAACACATTCAAGCTGCTGTACAGGCACCCGGTGAGAAAGGCGAACGGAAGGACCCAAAGGCCAGTCTGTGATGTACCATAACAAGAACGTGTATTGCAACCACAATTTCAAATACAATAAAATGTCCTGTAAAACGTGTGTTTAATCTTTCTAGATGTAAGATTCAGTTTATTATAATAATCACTGTAGGAGTGAAAATCGATTCAAAGAGAAAGAGGGAAGCACAATATATCAGGTTCTGCTAATCTCTATAAAAGAGATAAAAAGACTTTCGCTGGATCCTTCTATTTTCATACACATCCGTACGAAGCATAAACACAGTGAATTAGTTCCAAAAGTTGTGTCTGTTTTTAATAATGTTACGAAATGTTCTGTTGAAGAAGCGCCAACATATCTCCTGAAACAGTTTTGTTGTGCCTCTCCAGAACGTTCACCATATCCTACAGACAGGGTTCTAGCGAAGGAAACAGAATGTTAATTGCCAAATGAAGAAGAAGAAAAAAAATCAGTACAGTGCATATGTTCTCCGTTCGGTCATTGCTGTGAATAATTCATTTTATTATTGCTATTTAGCTGGCAGTTAGTAAATGTGTTTCTTCGCAAATGCAGCAAATATGCTCGTACAGACGTCGTAGATTGTTGATCTTGGATCTTCCACATTTCCTCTGTGACACTTTGAATTAATTCCTCATTCGTCAGACCATAAGGTACAGGAACAAAATTATGGTATTTGACCATCCAGTCTACATTCTGTCAATATGAATTTAAATGTTTTGACAAATTGCTCCTATGTTCCAAGTTTTTTTTTTCCTAACGTTGCCGTGAAGGAGTGAACCCATCAAAAAGGATCCGTCTGTGCTGCTGGCTGAAGAACGACAGACATTAAGCCTGAATTCTCGGAATTAACCAGCATTGTGTGATATTTTATGCTGAATTTTGCATTCAAAATTACATCCAGACATGTTTGTCAAATGAGAATCATTTGATGCCAATGGCATCAACTGCCGGAACAGCCGATTCCACTTTCTGATTGCAAATGGTGATCAATATTTGAACTGTGCTTCCTCGCACATCTTGCCGAATCCGTAATCAGCCCGACCATCAATAAAAAAAAACATGCGCTTTCATTTCCGGTGTTGACAAACTCTGATAATTCCAAACTGGCTTTAGTTTACAAAGCCGATGTGAACGTTGGGGATATCATTTGACCCTGTTCTTCCTTTTAATGACTTTTTGCAGGGGTCTGAGGAGACGTCGTAATGCAGGAAAATGTTTCGGTTTTCAATTGAATAGTTCAAACCTGAACACTTAACAAAACTTGCTCCGCAGCCTTTGATAAAGAAACTTTCTTCTGGGACATTCCGTTATACCATGATTTCGTCCTATATTTCACAGCAGCCGAATCATGGTATACAGCGGTACCAATGAAGTAGGAATAAAAAGCGAGGATGTCCTGAAGAGTGAATATAGAAAGCTTTGTAGGAAGTTAAAAAGCAGGACGGTAACGTCAGGATTGCTAGTTGTGTCACTTGCCAGTGAGGGGAAGAGTAGGATGCTCTAGCCGAATAACACGTGGCAGACGAACTGGTGTAGGGGACAGTGTTTCAGATTTCATGATCATTGGGACCTCTTCTGGGACAGGTGGGACTTGTACAAGAGAGATGGGTTACACCTCAACTACACGGGGACCAATGCTCTTGCAGTGCGCATTTTAGTGCTATTGGGGATGGTTTAAACTAGACTTGCATGGGGATGGGAACCAGAGTGACGGAGCAGGTAGTGTGGCGGGAGTGAAAATAATGATGTTAAAAGTACATACAGAGTCACAAATAGAAGGCTTATGTGTGGTGGTAATAATCTTCTGACATGTGTCTGTTTCAATGCGAGAAGAATTGTGCGTAAAGCAGACAAACTGAAAAGTGGATTGACACGTGGAGTTATGACATTATAGCCATCAGTGAATCTTGGCTACAGGAAAGGCAGGACTGGCAGCTTAATTTTCCAGGGTTTAGATGTTTCAGAAGTGATAGAGGCAGAGTGATGAAGAGTGTGGGGGGGGGGGGGGAGGTTGTTATTGCGAGTATGGAAGCTAAGGAAATGGGAGAGATCTTAAATGACTTTTTGCGCCTGCGTTTACTAAGGAAACTGGAATGGAGTCTATGGAAATAAGGCAAACATGTAATGAGATCATGGAACCTATACAGATTGGAGAGGAGGAGCTGCTTGCTGTCTTCAGGCACATCAGAGTAGATAAATTCCCAGGACCTGACAGGATATTTCCTCGAACCTTGAAGGAGACTAGTCTTGATAGTGCAGGGGCCCTGGCAGATATATTTAAAATGTCGGTATCTACGGGTGAGGTGACGGAGGATTGGCGGATATCTCATGTTGTTCCGTTGTTTAAAAAAGGCTCTAAATGTCATCCGGGAAATTTTAGGCCGGTACGTTTGACGTCATTTGCAGGTAAGTTATTGGAAGGAGTACTAAGAGATAGTATCTACAAGCATTAAGATAGATGGGGCTTATTAGGGAGAGTCAACATAGCTTTGTGCGTGGTAGGACATGTTTAACCAATCTATCAGAGTTTTTCGAGGAAGTTATCAAGAAAGTGGATGAAGGGAAGGCTGTGGAAGTTGTCTGCATGGACTTCAGTAAGGCCTTTGACAAGCACCCGCATGGGAGGATAGTTAGGAAGATTGAGTACCAAGGTATACATAGTGAGTTACTGAATTGGATTAGATATTGGCTCAGAGGGAAAAGCCAGAAAGTAGCACTGGAGGATTCATTCTCTGAGTGGTGGCCTGTGACTAGTTGTGTTCAGAGGGATCAGTGCTGGGCCCATTGTTATCTGTCATCTACATCAATGATCTCGATGATAAAGTGGGAAACTGGATCAGCAAATCTGCTGATGATACAAAGATTGGATGTGTAGTGGACAGTGAGGAAGGCGTGCAAAGCTTGTAGAGGGATTTGGACCACCTGGAAAAATAGGCTGAAAAATTGAGTTTAATGCAGACAAATGTGAGTTATTGCACTTTTGGAAGTACAAACCACGGTAGAACATACCAGGTAAATGGTAGGATGCTGAGGATTGCTGAAGAAGAGAGGGATCTGGGAATACAGATACATAATTCGCTAAAAGTGGCGTCAAATATAGATACGGTCGTCAAGAGAGCTTTTAGCACATTGCCCTTTATGAATCAAAGTACTGAGTATAGGAATTGGAATGCTATGGTGAGGTTTCATAGGATATTGCTGAGGCCGAATTTGAAATATTGCGTTAAGTTTTTTTTTACACCTAATTAGAGGAAGGATATTAATAAGGTTGAAAGTTTGCAGAGAAGACTTACAAGGATGTTGCCGGGACTTGAGAAACTGAGTTACAGAGAAAGGTTGAATAGGTTAGGACTTTATTTCCTGGAGCGTAGAAGAATGAAGGGAGATTTGATAGAGATATATAACATTATGATGGGTATAGACAGAGCGAATGCAAGAAGGCTTCTTCCACTGAGGCTAGGGAAGAGAAAAAAAAATCAGAGGACATGTGTTGAAGCTGAAGGGGGAAAACTTTAAAGGGAACATGGCGGGGTGGTGATTCTTCTTCACACAGAGTGTGGTAGGAGTGTGGAATGAGCTGCCAGATGAAGTTGTAAATGCAGGATCACTTTTAACATTTAAGAAAAACTTGGACAGTTACATGGATGAGGCAGCTACGGAGTGAAAAGTCCAGGCGCAGGTCAATGGGAGTAGACAGAAAAATGGTTCGACCTAGTAAAGAAGGTGCGAAGTGCCTGTTTCTGTGCTGTAATATTCTCTGATTCTTATCAGGAGCCGGTCAGAATTAAGCTGGACTGCACGATGAAAGAACTAGGTAATAGATCATCCAATTTTGTTTCTATGCACCTTATGGTCCAGCTCCTACGATACCTGCCGTAAAGCCAGAACAAAGTCAAAGTTTAGTTTGTTCACGAATGAATTAAAAAGTTAAGTGCAATTCATTTAAAAACAAGCAACATTATCACTGTCACATTACGTCATGTAAGTACAATTCATATATACAAATGTAAACAGTGATTATGCACATCTGTACACGACTGAACGCGATTAAACTTGGAATAAAACCACAATTCTGCCATTACAGTAATTAAAGTGTTTAAACTGTCATAAGACTAGAGAGAGACAGAGAGAGTGATAGGGAGTGGGGGAGAGAGAGAGAGAGAGAGAGAGAGAGAGAGAGAGAGAGAGAGAGGGAGAGAGAGGGAGGGAGAAGGAGAGAGAGAGGGACTGAGAGAGTGAGATAGACAGACAGGCATACAGATGCTCGAACTGAGACATTACCACCGGAGAATTGTCTTCCTTTCACATGCTTATTCCCAAGCACCTCAAATATTTCACTGATGATGATACCTGCACTTGACAGTGAATCTGCATTTTGTCCAGTCAGCTTGACGTCTGGATCTCGTCTTTACTGTCGGCCTGTCCACAAATTTTGCTCATATCGTTCAGAACTTCTGATAAATATTCTGGCTCCCAGTAACTCTCGGAGATAATAGTTGAGGAAGGACAGAATATAACAATGAACTTTGAATATTGTGCAATGTTTGATGCAGATGCTGTTCTTAGTACCTACAGTATCCCGGAGAATCGCCGACACATCCACTGGAGAGACTAAGCCTTGGTTACGCACATCAGCCGCCCGATTTTCCAGACAGGTTTTCCGGATTGGAAGAGAGAGACTGCTTCAGGTTACCATAAGTATTTCTGGAGTAATTTTCTCTAAGACAGTCTTGTGTCTCTATATTACAATGATAAAACTGCTTTCGGCAAAAAAGCAGATGTGTACAACCACGCTGAATAAGAACCCTCGGGATCCCACGAAAGTGCATCTCAACTGGGTGAGATAAAACGTTTGTTACAGCAATCCAGGAACAGAGAGACCATGCTGGCATATGAAGCGGAATAGGGTTTGGCAAGTCCAAGTTGTGAAAGCAGCGGTTGGTGAAATACGGTGTGTAAACGATAAGTTGTCTCCAGATGTGTTACTTGATTCGCTTTTCACATAGCAATCTGCTTTTCTTTGCACACAAGTCTTTAGGGCAACGTATCTGCAAAAAATCAAGTTCAATGAGAAAAAAAAAACTGAATACAAACTTCACCATACTAAAAGAAACATTCCTCGTGTATTATTTTCTCCCAACTCAATACCTCCTGTAAATATTTGACGTCCGGGGAGTAGTTGCGGGGCTGTAGGGATCTATGAGTGCCAAATAGTAAAACTTCTTCAAAATGTTCCACAACTTTTGGACAGGAAAGGATGTAATGCAAGAATGTCAGATCAATCTTGCATGAGTTTGTGAAGGGCATTGATGGTGCCGATATCCAGATTCTTTTTGCTAAGGCTGAAGTGGCTAACATGAAGGATGGCATAGTTTTAATGTGCTTGAAAATAATTGCAGATGAGATGTCAGGGGTAGGATTTTCACACATAGAGTGGTGAGTGCAGTAACGGCGGCGGTGGTGGAAGCATATAACATGGCGTCTTTTGAAAACGTCTTAGATCGGAATATGGAGCTCAGACAAATAGAGGGCAATGCATTAGGGAAATTCTAGGCAGTTTCTAGGGTAGCCTGAATGGTGACAAAACATTGGCCTGTAATATGCTGTAGACTTCCATGTTTTACTTTCTATTCTCACTGCAGTTTTCCATGCTGTTATATAGAAAATAAAAAAAATATTCACTTGTTTTGAATGCATCCTCTTAGACCTAAATTACCTATTTCAGATAGCCTTAGTACTTATATCTTCAGGTGCTTCTCATCAGCAGGCAGAACACCTGTGGAGTCATTATGTTGTTTCACTTATTAGTTGGAATAATACATACCTTTTGATGTATACTATTGCGGAACGCATTTCCCATTGCAGTGAAGGAGGACTTGTAATCCAGGAGTTAAGTGAAACATCGTAATAAGAAATTATAACAACTGTTAGAAGAACAAAAACGGGGTTAATGCCGATTAGCAATATTTAACGCAGAGTTCACCCTTTCCATTTGCATTTTTAAGCATTTGTGGTCTCTATGCTGTTTGCATTTTTTCTTTTAAAGCAAGAAGTAATTTTTTGCAGAGTTCATTCTGTGCATTCATTTGAACTTTTTTTTGAATTCGCACTCATCTCTTGTAGTTGTTCTGTATTTCCTGATGCATGATGGCTGGGTAAATATGGCCCTTCCACATTTAGTCTCAAAGATCCTCTTGAATGAATCAAATCCCGTTGCATGTCACGGTGGAAATGTAATTATTGCGAAGCAGGCGAGTTCCATTCCATCCAAAGTTTGCATTATACTGTTGTACATTCTGATTTTCCACTCCAAATGACCAAAATACTCAAATTTCCTAAAATTGCAATAATACAACAATGTTTTTAAAACTTCTTTGTTGGACTGTCTCAAAAAATTGTCTTAGTTTAAATGCACTGGAAATGAATATTGACGGAAATGTTCAGCGAATGGTAGTGTCACATCTGCTCGATTTTTAAATAAAATTACGGCCCATGCAATCTTATCACTAAATCCCTCTCCACTTCTGACCCATTCCGCTTGACCGATTTGAAGCTTAAATGAATATCCAAATTACACTCTGAATATATATTATTAACGACTGTGCCTCCAGAAGTCTCTGTCGTAAATCGTCACAGGCCAATGGAAGAGTAAGTTTTTGCTCATTAATGTTTTCGAAACAAAATTTCTACCCTTTGTTAAAAGTAATATTTCCCTCAGAACAAGATGCCACAATGAGAACCAAAACAATCCAGCAAACTCAACGTCTAGAACAACGCAAAAACGCAAATCAGTATGTTTCAGCAAATTTTTGTTATATATATTTATCTTTGTTTTCAGGCGATGTCGATGTTTCTCTATTTTCTTCCAATTCAGATCAATGCTTCATCATTTTTTCCTTATTTGTTTTTTGATGCTGTTTGAGTAATACTGCTTTGATATCCAAATCTGAGCCGAAATACAAGCACAGTAACATGGAAACTTAAAAAGCATGCAGTACAATACAGGCCATTCGGCCCACAAATTTGTGCTGAACATGTACCTACCTTAGAAATTACTAGCGTTACCGATAGCCCTCTATTTTTCTAAGTCCCTTGTACCTATCCAAAAGCCTCTTAAAAGACCCTATCCTATCCGCCTTCACCACCGTTGCCGGCAGCCCATTCCACACACTCACTAATCTCTACGTAAGAAACTTACCACTGATATATCTTCTGAACCTACCGACAAGCACCTTAAACCTGTGCCCTCTTGTGGCCTCACTAGTCCGTGTCTCTGCTTCTGCAATGAACATTGAAACATACAACGACTGTGTGTTATACATTACATATTCAGCAGTACAAAAAAAAACACTCAGCAGGCTGGCAGGGATATCTGAAGCAAGATCTCAATATACGATGTGTATTGTATTTAACATTTGATTTAACTGTTGTAGCGCTGATCTCTCTCTCTGTCTCCCCCCCCCCCTTTCTCTCTCTCTCTCTCTCTCTCTCTCTCTCTCTCTCTCTCTTCTCTCTCTCTCTCTCTCTCTCTCTCTCTCTCTCTCTCTCTCTCTCTCTCTCTCTCTCTCTCTCTCACTCTCTCTCTCTTTCTCTCTCTCTCCGTCCCTTTTTCGCCGTTCTTTTCTCTCCCTCTCTCGTTCTGTATCGCTCTGTATGGACGCAATCCACTTGTACTTGCAGATAAACTTAGAAACATAGAAATCCTACAGCAAAATGCAAGCCCTTCGACCCGCAAAGTAGTGCCGAACAGGTCGTACCTCACAAATTATCTAGGGTTATCTATAGCCCTATATTTTTCGAAGTTCCGTATACCTATCCAGGTGCCTCTTAAAATACCCTATCTTTTTTTGCCTCGGGCATCAACTCTATTTCCTTATCTCGCATTAAAGTGCAAGAGTTGTTGAATTACCTTATTCGATATTCCTGCCCCATAGTTTCCTTTGCAGGAAAACATATTTTATGTCACCGTTGACAAAACTTCCAGGAAAACAGATTCAGCACATAAAGTTTTTGAATTGAAATGACTTTACTTTTACCTCCTTCACATGCATGAGGAGTAAACATCTTTACTTTATGTCTTTGTTTCAATGTGCAATGTGCAATCATAGCAATTTATAATCAATAGAACAGTGAAAGTGGGATGTAAATACGCTCGTCATCGTGAGTTAATCAGTCTGAGGGGCTGGTGGAAGAAGGTGTCCCTGAGCCTGTTGATCCTGGATTTTATGCCGGATGGTATCAGCAGTAATAGATTGTTTTTGGCGTGAAACGGGGGCCCGATGATGTTTTGGGCCCTTTATCAGATCTGTTTTTGTAATTTACAGTCCGAATCATGGGAAGTTCACAGCTGCTGATTCTCTGGGTTTTCCGCTGCTACTCTCTGCAGAATTCTGCGATTAAGGGAAGGACAGTTCCCCTGCTAGGCAGTGATGCAGCCAAGCAGGAAGCTCTCAAAAGTGCCCCTGTAGAAAGTTCTTAGTACTTGGGTCCCATACAAAACAACCTTCACCATCTAAAGGGACGATGACTTCTTCCCTCTCGGGCAGTTACTTCCCTCTGGTTATTTATTGAGATTGGGACAGTCAGTGTAGTATCGTCCGCAAGTTTAGTTAGCAGATTAGACCTCTGGGTGGCGACAAATAGATGGGTACACTGGGAGTAAAGAGGACACATAGTACACAGCCCAGAAGGGCTCCTGTGCGGACAGTCAGAGGTGTGGAGGTTAGAGATCACACTCTTATCATCAGCCAGCGATCTGACAGGAACAGAAAGAATGACAGACATACATTATTGATCCCCAGGGAAAATGGGTTTCGCTACAGCCGCACCAACCAAGAATGGTGAAGAAATATAGCAATATAAAACCAAAAATGATTAATTTAAATAATTTAATCATACCAAGTGGAAATAAGTCCACGACCAGCTATTGGCACAGGGTGTCTGAAACTCCGAGGGAGCAGTTGTATAGTTTGATGACCACAGGAAGGAATGACTTCCTATGACGCTCAGTGTTACATCTCAGTGGTATGTGTCTCTGGCTGACTGTACTCCTATGCCTAACCAGTACCGCTCCTTCGACTCCCCCCCCCCAAAAGTGTTCCAGCATCGCCCCGCACGGAGCGAACCCGTGCTTGTGTTACCGAGGTGGAGGTAGAAACTGAAGAAGAGCAGCCCGTGAGAAAGATGCAACCTGCGCCGCGCCGACCCCGCCTTTGTCCACTAAAGAATCGTTGCAACCAGTGCGGTTAGGCAGGTCATTTCGTCCGGGAATGCCCCGCAATGGCATAACGCCACAGTTTAGAGCAGCCTTTCGGAAATGTCGACCGGAAAGCGCCGCCCGAGTCCTCCAGCAGAACCACTCCATTGTTGTCCGTTTAAGTGTGGAGAAAGGATTAAACGTGGGCTGCATGGTGTGGGGCATCAAATGCTGTGCGTTGGTGGACACCGGGTCAACCATCAGCATCATCCGTTCAAGGACAAGCCATCACTGCCTGGGAGGACAACGACGGCACTCCAGCTGGTGCGGCCATCGGTAACAGTGCGCCATTGAGAAAGAAGAGCGGGTTTCGCATTGCAGTGGAGAATAACGCAATGGTGCACCAGGTGTGGTTCGCCGACATTTAAGAGTCCTGAATCCTTGGCCTGGACCTGCTGTACCGCTGGGCGAACCATGTGGATGCAACGCTCTTCCTGGTACTAAAACCGTGGCATTCCGGCAGGGCAGCTCCATGAATCCGTCCCACCGGGGGTAGCATCCACCGCCAGTTTCATAGCAGCCCGTGGTAGTGCAGCACACCCGGCAGCGGCCCAGTGCAACACACCTGAAATACGGGCAAGCAGCGTTTTTAGCTTTTCAGGAGACAACCCGTGACAACTTCGACATCATGGACCAGCTGTTGTGCAGCGGACAGGTGGGCAAGCCACTGTTGGCCCTCGTGAGGGAATGGCTGAGTGTAGGACGCCCTGTATACAAAAACCAAAGCCCGACACTGTACTCGCAGTAGGGGACGCTGGAGGTCCACGACGGGCTTTTCTTCAGGCGGTAGCATTTGTCCGATGGTGACAGACCCTTACAGCTGATGATCCCCCGGGGTCTCCGTGCCACAGTGCTGTGGTCGGTCCATGGGCTGCTGGCGGCTGTCCATATCGGAGTTGCAAAGATGCTGGGCAGTCTGCGTGAACGTGTTTACTGGCCTGGGAAATGCTTTTGCACTGGCGCCGCTCTTGCAAGTCTCAGAAAGGGCTGGAACGCTAGTGTAGGGTGTCAATCCATCAGTACAACTTCGAGGCCCCAGTATGGTTGTACAGACCCTCCCGGAAGTAGTGACTACCTGCCAGGCATGGAAGCCACTGGAAGCGACCGGGAGAGGTACTCGACAGCATCTACAACGTGTTAAATTGGGTACGGTTGCCTGAGTTGTGGAAGGCAGTCTTGTTGCACCGGCACTGCCTGGCATCGAGTCAGACATTGGTCACCACTAAACCCGCGAGGCTGAAGGAAGAAAGTGACACTCGGAATGTCCTGCCTCTTGCCTCACACAAACAGGTAGCTGTGTCATCGCCCTTCGGAACTTTTACTCCTTGCTTTTGTCTCGGCCCTTGCCGGGGATAGTTGACCGCTTGGGTGGGAGCAGTGTGCCTTTCCGGATGGGAGCGCGGTGGACAGCCTGCCTCTGCATTTCTAATGACCAGTACTGTTTATTCTTCTTCTGTTAAGATGATTTTTCTGGGATTATGGTGGGAACATTTCGTTTACTATATATTAGATGTGGTTATATTGTTATTTGCTTGTGTATTTGTTGGTGACCCTAACATCAAACGGAGTGTATGATGGTCTCCTACCCCGTCGGTGTGAGTCGATGACTACTCTGTTTGTGTCTATCGCAATAAAACTGTTGTTGAGTTTTAGAGCTTCCTTTTCTGTCATTATGGACCAAATGCTGGCCACAATATTACATTTTGAATATGGAAACCAGTTTTCAGTTTGTTTTGTTAAATATGTGAACTCGGCTTTCAGCGGAATCGATTCCTCGAATGAATACATGTAATTGCTTATCTTGTAAGAATTAGATCTAAGGACATGAGACAAATTGTTTCATAATACAATGTTGTGCAGAAACAGAATTTTCAATATTGGGCTATTGTCCTGGGTATATATATTTTATCGCAAAGGAACTGGATGTGTATGTAGCCTGTCTACTTTTTTTTTCTCAATTCATAAGGGCACCCGGACAGTCTTTGCTTCTGAAATCGATTTGTATAGCCATAATATTAAATGTGCTCACTGTATTATTTGGAGTTCGAAAACCATTGTCGGAGCCTCCACTGAATAAAGCGCCCTTCACCTCAATATTCCTGTCTATTTTAATTGCGTTTAAATAGCATCAAATTTGCTCAGCAGGTTAATGTCCCAAACAATTGTGTGACGAGGTGAGATCCCTTTAGGTACGGGATGCTAACGAACATCGGAGAAGTTTTGAAATGGATTTTGAAATACAGTATTAGTTTTTTTTTCATTAAATTGGAAAGAAGTGGCCAAAATGTAAAGCTACTGAAACCAAAATCTGAAATGGAAAGATAAAAATGCAAAAATCGTTGTAGATCCTTCTCACCCCCTTACTCTATTTCCCCTTGAGAGATTTCATCCCAAAATTCAACATGACAGGTTGCTAGATGATCCTGCTATGGAAATAGCAATGATTGGCACGGCCGCTGAGCGACATAGAGTGCGGCAGCTGCGACGACAAATGCGATTGTCTCAGCTCTATTTCGTGAACTAGCTATTCTCATCTGAACATGTTTCCCCTCTTGGTGCCTCGAGTACAAGGAAGGTTTCCTCTCCGGGGGAAGAAGAGCAGTCACATCCTATGGACATTAAACCGGTATTGTGGTGCACACCTGGTCACAGACCAAGGCAGTACTGTGTTCTGAGCAGCAGCAGGGCATTGCGATTCCCGTCTGGAATGTGAGGTACATGATGGTACGACGATTCACTGTAACCGGAGAGCAAATAGTATGGCGAACAGAACGTTAGTGTGCAGATACACATGGTTAGAACAGACCAATGAAATAATCATAGTTGGCCCAAACAGGAAACCCATTTTGCGGAGGTCACCAGATTAAAACGAAAACGGGTGAGAGCGTTATAGATGAGATATTCCGTTTTAAACAAGCGTGGGAAATAATGCAGAAAGGCAACTCGAACAGTTTGGACCTTTCGTCATTTCTTTTATTTATCAATGACCCGAAGTAGCACACTGATTTATATTAATGTTGAAAACAGCGAAAAGCCAAAGAAGATGCCGTTCGGCATTTTAATCTTTGCTTTCAGTGATTTTTTTTAGATCTGAAGGGATCGCCGCTGATAAACAGCTTTTCCTTTCTCGATTACTTCCTGGAGGGGCACTACACCGTATCTCCTGTATCCCTGGGAATAAAGAGCACTGTGACAGTAAGTATTTGAGTCAGGTAGTGAGAAGGTTGAAATAGCAAATTCCAGGCAACGTTCTAATTGGCGATCTAGGTCCCTACGCAGGAGGACAGTCAACAGCTGTGCGCCTTTACGCATAATGAGCAATAATATTCCTGGACGAGAGTGCCTCAGAGCTTTTCTGACCGTCCAGCGAAATATGTAGCAACCGTAGACTTCACTGCTGCCAGCCACACGTGCCATTTTATATGTTTCTACGTATATGGGGCAACCAGTCCTCTAATCATCCATCCATTAGCCGAAACTGGATTACGACTGATAAATCGTCTGAAGAATCTCTATTTTAGACACAATATTTCCCATTCCAAATGCAGACATTCCGGATGACTGGTGAATTGTGCAAGATGCGCGAGATTTCAGCTAGATAGCACAGGCCATTTCTCCGGTTAAAGCGAGGATAAATGCCATTTTGTCCGTTCTGCCCTCTGAAACTCGATGAAGCACGGTGAATCATCTCAACTCCAACTTGTTCTAAGATCTTTCGCACAAGAATAGTCAAAACCATTGCGCCTTTACGTATTATGAACAATAATATATCTGGCCGAAATTGTCTCAGGGCAACACAGAACAGCCAGCGATGTGTGCAGCTGCCATACTCTTCACTGCTGACAGTCACACGTATCATTTTATACTACTCCTCTACATAAATGACGCACCCAGTCCTTTTCTCATCCATCCATACTGATGAAGAGCAAACTACCTGCTTTTTCACACGGAGTACTCTCTTCAGTTAACTGATTATTTAACTGTAGCAAGTGATCAGTAGAAGATGTCGACGGTGTGGAGCCCAGCTTTCATGGAGTGTTTCTGCGCCAACTACTCCACTCTCTAGTTGGCGGGTGACCAAGACACTGCCCAGGAAATCCTGACTTCCAGGATCACAACTATCGCCTGCACTATATCCAAAAAGCGGCTCTTTCTGATTCCTGCCACAGTAATGTGAGATATTGGTTCTTGGTCTTTTCGTTAAGGTCCAGCGCAGACAGAAACTTCCGAGCTGATTTGTCGTGGAAACTCTACAGCTGATACCCACGGGGAATAGCCATGTTTGACAATCTTTTTCTGTACGCTCATGCACTGGTACTTCATGGCCTTCCTCTTGTGAGCCACAACGCATCATACCACCCGTTGTACTGTGATCTCCACCAGGATGTTTCTCTTTTGCCTTTGTTTTTGTTGTATTTTGTAGTCGGTCGTAAGATTTCTGCTTTGTATTAACTCAGTGAAATGCAGCTTCCTGGCCACATCAACCTTCATTTACTGTCATTTGGCAGTTTGCAGCAGATTGGTTTTAAGCATTTTTGATGGCACTGGCGTTGCCTCTCCGTTAAGAAAATGACTGCGTAGTTTCCCCTTTATGGCATCTGGTCTCTTTTTACACCTCTGTCGTTACAGTCTGTCAGGATGGGACTGCATGACTATATCCTGGTGCTAACAATACTGTCTTGTGTTAAAGCTGTTTTGCATCTTCAGATGCCTTGCGTCTGTGTATCCCGCAGACTCCAAAGCTGGCAGTTATGGTTCTCTCTCATAACATTGCGGTCAACTGAATATTGTTGGGAGACTGTTAGAAACTGACAGCATGCCTAAAATAAAGGCAAAGTGTCCAGTCGGCAACTCAGTCCAAGTAATGTTAAGATTGATAGAATCCCGTTTCGTCCAGGCGTCCAGTGTGCCCATTACTAATATCCTTGATAAAAGTTTTTCGTTGTCGCTTTTTCCTACCTCTGCCTGAGCCATGCCACACCTATCCCGTGCACTTGCACTCGTCTATCCAGGAAATTATGGGTAGTCGGGGTCCTGTCGTCTACAGAATATTTGCTAATGATGCATCCCAATTAATGAACTGTCACTGCCTTTCCTGTAGTCGAGTTGACGGTCCACTTTCGGCCCGATCCTTTTGTAACTCTCGCTTAGTTTATTTGCTTGTCACTGGAGTTCCCTACTGCTTACACAGCTCTACACATTGTACCTTGAACTCCTGCACTACTGATTAAAACAGGAGCTGTAGTTGGCCTGTTCATAAGTGGCGACCCACTGAAGAGAAATGTTAGGAGAATCTCCAGCCTACTCCGCAAGTGCTTGCTGACTATCCCCTTGATAAGAAAAAATAAGGTACGAAGGTAAACTAGCCAAGAATATAAAGGAGGATAGTAAAAGCTTCTTTAGGGATGTGAATAGCAAAAAAAATAGTTATGACCAAAATTGGACCATTGAAGACAGAAACGAGTGAATTTATTATGGGGAACAAGGAAATGGCTGATGAGTTGAACAAGTAATTTGGATCTGTCTCCACTAAGAAAGAAACAAACAATCTCCCAGATGTAATAGTGGTCAAAGGAACAAGGGTAAAGGATGAACTGAAGGAAATTTATATTAGGAAAGAAACGGTGTTGGATAGACTGTTGAGTCTGAAGGCTGAGAAGTCCCCGGGACCTGGTGGTCTGCATCCCAGGGTACTTAAAGAGGTGGCTATAGAATTCGTGGAAGCATTGGTAATCATTTTGCAATGTTCTATAGATTCAGGAACAGTTCCTTCTGACTGGGTGGCTAATGTTGTCCCACTTTTCAAGAAAGGAGGGAGAGAGAAAACAGGGAATTATAGACCGGTTAGCCTGATGTCAGTGGTGGGAAAGATGCTGGAGTCAATTATAAAAGATGAAATTACGACACTATGAAAATGGACAATGGAGAGCCACTGGATGTAGTGTACCTGGACTTCCTGAAAGCTTTTAATAAAGTCCCACATAGGAGATTAGTGGGCAGAATTAGGGCGCATGGTATTGGGGGCAGAGTGCTGACATGGATTGAAAATTGGCTGGCTGACAGGAAACAAAGAGTAGCGATTAACGGGTCCCTTTCGGAATGGTAGCCTGTGACCAGTGGGGTACCGCAAGTTTCGGTGTTGGGACCGCAGCTGTTTACAATATATATTAATGATTTAGATGAAGGGATTAAAAGTAACATTAGCAAATTTGCTGATGACACAAAGCTGAGTGGCAGTGTGAAATGTCAGGAAGATGTTATGAGAATGCAGTGTGACTTGGACAGGTTGGGTGAGTGGGCAAATGTATGACAGATGCAGTTTAATGTGGATAAATGTGAGGTTATTCACTTTGGTGGCAAGAACAGGAAGGCAGATTACTATCTAAATGGAGTCAAGTTAGGAAAAGGGGAAGCACAACGAGATCTAGGTGTTCTTGTACATCAGTCAATGAAAGCAAGCATGCAGGTACAGCAGGCAGTGAAGAAAGCTAATGGCATGCTGGCGTTTATAACAAGAGGAATTGAGTATAGGAGTAAAGAGTTCCTTCTGCAGCTGTACAGGGCCCTGGTGAGACCCCACCTGGAGTATTGTGTGCAGTTTTGGTCCCCAAGTTTGAGGAAGGACATTCTTGCTATTGAGGGAGTGCAGTGTAGGTTTACAAGATTAATTCCCGGAATGGCAGAACAGTCATATGTTGAAAGATTGTACTGACTGGGCTTGTATACACTGGAATTTAGAAGGATGAGAGGGGATCTGATTGAGACATGTAAGATTATTAAGGGATTGGACACGCTGAAGGTAGGAAGCATGTTCCCGAGTCCAGAACTAAAGGCCACCGTTTAAGAATAAAGGGTAGGCCATTTGGAGCTGAGATGTGGAAAAACCTCTTCACCCAGAGAGTCGTTGATATGTGGAATGCTCTGCCCCAGAAGGTAGTGGAGGCCAAGTCTCTGGCTGCATTCAAGAGAGAGTTCGATAGAGCTCTTATAGATAGCGGATTCAAGGGATATGCGGACAGGGCAGGAACGGGGTACTGATTGTGTATGATCAGCCATGATCAAAATGAATGGTGGTGCTGGGTAGAAGGGCCGAATGGCCTACTCCTGTACCTATTGTTTATTATCTGTTGTCTATTGATGCATTCTAAAGTGGCCCCGGGAATCTCGCACAACTTCAAAAGCCAGAGCAGTCATGGAGTAGATCATATAGTTAGGCATGCTTTAAGTTTACCAGTCACCCCAGTTCTGTTGATCTTCTGCAGCAACTAAGCGGTCTGCAGTACTGTGTCAGTGATGTTGACACTGACTCAGAATGCTGTATTACACCGCTATCCAAGAGATTTCACTTGTTGTCCTCAGTCGAAGAAACGGCTCCTCTTCGTACTTGAAGACACAACATGCTAGTAGCCTAGCCGTTTTTAATCACAATGTATCTGGACTTCATGGCTAAGCAGGTAGCTACCTGTTCACCCCAGCACAACTAGCTACGTTGTCCAGGGTTTTCATTAACTATTTTGCGTGAACATAGATTGCAGTGGTTACTGTGATGTCATCTGAGAACCCCCATATGCCGGGCTCCAAGAGAGGGTCTCAGGTTTTGTCTGCTGCTGCTAATATGAGGAGATACAAACCAATAAACATCAAGATGGCGGAGATGGTGCAGCCGATTGGAGTCCATTCTGGAGTTCTTCCCACCTGAATATAAGGTTGGCAGAAGTGAAGTTGAATTCCCCTAGGTAACTGATAATCATGTCCTGCCTTACTGATATGATATAGTAGTGGACCAGACCAGTCTAGATGAGGATTTGTAGTGTTGAACCGTCGGCGTTGGCAAGGTGAAACGAGATAACTGCTACGTTACCTTTCATTTGCCTAGCCTGCCGAAGCAATTGGCTGATCGTCGAGATGTCTTCAAGAAGCACTGAAAAAAATCAGGATGTCACCTTTCTGGGTGGAGGTGCTAAAATGGTGCCTCTCCAATGATGGAATTTCGTTACAGGAAAAAAATGAGACGAAACTAAATTGTCGGGACACGTAATGAGTTTTGGAATGCAGCATTTAGAGTTTTAATAAATGAAAACAAGTTGCCAAAATGCACTAGCCACCAAAACCTAAACCTGAGATGGAGAAGTAAAAATACCGAAATAGAAGTAAGATGCCAACCTTCTGGCAGGGATCGAGAAGAATATCCTGAGGAGGAAGATTGCTATAAAAGTGATGATGGGAGAGGGATACTTTTCCCAGGGGTCAAGGCATCCTTTTAGAGATTTTCCAGCTTAGTGCGATAGAGCATTTCGTTCACACTTTCTCCATTATCTTCAACAAACTCCGCAGGCGATTTAAATTTTTCTTATATAACGTAGCGTCTACCGCACGGTAGACAGGCGGCTGATGACTTTGCTGTCTTGCTGATATTTTGGACCTCCTTTCTCGTAGGCTCAGCCCCACTCAGCACTGTTGCTGGCAATTGTGTTAGCGGAATTTCTGGATTGAATTTTCTTACCTGATTCCTACGGCGATCGTTGTTTGATATCCGCTTTAAACTTTTAAACTGCGGGCATTCCTTTGCTTTCATAGGAAGTTATTCTTTCCACACTGTCCACAAGCAACAGACCTGCCGAATGCATGTCGACTGTGTCGTATTTGGTGCTGTGGCCCAGGTATGGTTGGCATAGCTGGTCGCGTGAGGTCGTATTCCGTTGGTTTGATATTCATTGATTCGCGTTATCAGCTGCACAGCATCACATACAGAATTGAAGATAGCGTCGAGTTGCACGTCCAGCAGTGCGGAGCATACCTATCTATGAAGGTGACGTTTTCCTATTCCGAGTTGGAAATTGTCATCAACAGTAGCTAACGATTGTGTAGCTGTTACAGCAATCATTGACATACCATCATTCTTAGGAGCGCTGTTCCATGCTGTTTGATTTCCTAGAGGGAAGGAGTTTAAGAAAAATGGCTTGAACCGGATTTCTCCAGTTGTCAGGAAATCATTCTGGATAAGACACACTAAAGATCAATTCACAAAACTGAATAGAATTAGAGCTGTGACTGGGACGTGGCATTAAAGCGAACCCAAGTACAGGACTCCGACGTCAGGTTCAGGAGGCAGGATCTCCGTAGCGTGTGTACAATCGGAACCAGGCCGTGTCAGGACCTGGGAGATTAGGTTTACGAAGAGATACGTAGTCGAAGACTTGGAGCAAGGTTCCTCTCTTTGAAGGGTCCAAGATAAAGGAGCGGGGAGCCCGGGAAAGCTCCTTTGGACCATACCATTCCCAATTCAGCAAGTACTGGAACCCTATGCCCCTTCATCTCACATCCAATAGCCGTCGGACGGTGTGCGCTGGATGGTTGTCAATGGTTCGGGCTGGTGGGGGAGTATCGGGCAGTGGACACATGGGGATGACTGAGAGGTTTAACTTGGGAAGCATGGAAGGTAGGGTGGATGCGTAGGGAACTTGGTATCTTTAGACGGACCGCCGTAGTATTGACAACCCGTTCGACCCTGAACACCACTACAAGCTAGCAGTGAGTTTTTCTATGCTAATTTTTGAGCGGAATGTCTTTGGAGGACAGCCATACCAACTGCCCAGGTTAGTACGCCGGTGCCGGCGTCCTGAGTCTTTCGGCTGTCTCCTTGTAGCGATCTGCTGACCGGGCTAGGGCCACACATGTCTCCTCCCAAATCCTGCGGTACCGTTTGATATGATCGCAGACGGATGATAGGCCGACTGATGCACCCAAAGCTCGGCAGAATGCTCTCCACACCTTGGAGACGAACTGGGGACATTGGTCCGAGCCGATGTCGGCGGGAATTCCTCGGAGGCGGAAGATGTGGCGGACAAGGAGGTCAGCGGTCTCTTGGGCCAAGGGGAGTTTCGGTAGTCCTACAAAATGCACAGCCTTCGAAATCTGTCTACCACGGTGTGTATGGTCGGATTTCCGCGTGATTTGTGAAGACCTGTGACGAAGTCCAGGGCGATGTGCGACCAGGAACAGGGAAAGGGCGAAGCAATCCCTCAGACGGCCGATGAGAGCCCTTACCCCGGGCAAAAGTGGGAAATGCCGCGACGTAGGAGCGGGTGTCTGCCTCCATGAAGGGCCCCCAAAAATATCTTCTCAGGAGTAGCCGGGTTCTATTACTTCCGGGGTGGCAGGCAAATCGAGACGCATGCCCCCACAGGAGGATCTGAGATCAACGCGTTCTGGCACATAGAGGCAGTCACAGGGTCACTTACCTGGGTCCGGGTCATCCCGTTGGGCTTCCATTACCACGGACCACGGACTCGACCTCCCAGGTGAGGGCGGCCACCACGCAGGACGGGGGGATGATCGTATCTGGACTGCAGGTGTCCTCCCTAGAGTCATATTAGCGGAAGAGTGCTTCCAGCTTTCCGTTCTTGGACCATGGTCGGTAAGTGATGGTAAACTTGAATCGCCCAAAGAATAATGCCCGACGGTCCTGGCGGGAGTTCAGGCGCTTGGATTTCTGTATCTACTCCAGGTTTTTGTGATCTGACGAATGGATGCTCTGCCCCCTCCAGGAAGTGCCTCCTCTCGTCCAACGCCATTTTGACCAACAATAGCTCTCCATTTAAACGTCATAATTCCATTACGCGTGAGATAATCGGCGGGAAAAGAAGGCACAGGGGTGTACCGTTTCGCCCGTACCCGACCGTTGGGACAGGGCTGATCTTACCCCGGAATCTGAAGCATCCACCCCCACGACAAATTGTCGGGACAGGTTCGGATGGATCAGGATGGGGGCGGTGGTAAGGCGTCTCTTTAAGTTAGTGAATGCTGCTTCCGACTTCAGTGTCCCAAGAAAAGTATGTGGAGTTTGAAGTAAGCCAGGTGAGGGGTGCTACCACCCGACTGTAGTCCCTGACAAAACGGCGGTTAAGTTTGCGAATCCCAGGAACCACTGGAGTTGCTTGGGGGTCGTGGGCCTAGGCCATTCCTCCACCGCACGGAACTTCTCGGGGTCGGCCCTCACCTGCCCGCCTTCGATGATGTATCCTAGGAAGCTGACCGAAGGGACATGAAACTCACATTTCTCCGCCTTCACAAACGCTTTTCCCACAGCCTCTGAAGGACTCTACGGACATGACGAACATGTTCTTGCAGGCTGCGGGAAAAGATCAGAATGTCGTTTAGATAGACGAATACGAAACGGTTAATGAAGTCCCTTAACACTTCGTTGATGAAGGGCTTGAAAACGGCGGGAGCATTAGTAAAGACAAATGGCATTACAAGTTATTCAAAATGGCCCAGAGTGGTGTTAAAGTTTGTCTTCTACTCATCCCCTTCCCGTATCCTAACGAGGTGGTAGGCATTCCGTAGGTCCAGCTTGGAAAAAGTGGTCAATCCGTGCAGGCTGAACAAATGAGAGATAGTGGATACTTAATCTTAATGATTATATTGTTAAAGCCTCGATAATCGATGCAGGGGTGAAGCGATCAATCTTTCTTTTCCACAAAGAAGAACCCGCGGCCACAGGGGAGGAAGAGAGCCTGATGAGGCCCGATGCGAGGGACTCGCCCAGGTATTTCTCCATGGCCTCCCTGTCTGGTCGCGACAGATTTGGCGACTGGTTGGTAGCGGGGCCCTGGAAGAAATTAGATGGAACAGTCATAAGAGCGGTGCGGAGGGAGGGCAAGTGCTCGTTGTTTGCTGAACACCTGCCCCAAGTCGTGGTATTCAGCAGGTACCCTGGAGACGTCAAGGTCTTCGGTGACCGGCGAGGTCGCCGGAGCCTCAGTGGGAGGTGAGGCCGAAATAGACAGTGGGCGTTGCATGCCGGAATCCATCTGGCTATCCTCCCGGCGGTCCAGTTGTACTGGGGATTGTTCTGGGTCAGCGATGAGTACCCTAAGACCACCGGGGCTTGGGGTGACTGAATGAGGTCGAAACGTACTTCCTCCCGATTATTGCCGGAAAGAATCTAGGTGAGGGGCGGCGTACTGTGGGTCAGCCGAGCAACCAGTCTGCCGTCCAGGGCACTGGACTCCAGGGGGGTTGTCAACGGCTCCCGCGGTATTCCGGCCTGGGTGGCTGTCTCCTCATCCAGCAGGTTGCCCTGCACACCGGAATCCACCAGATCGGATTGGGACAGAGACTGCAGCTGTTATTTCACGCTTGTCGGGATCTGCATCCGTGTCTGGCGTGCAGAAGGGAGCATCATTCGGCTCGCCAGGGCTGCCTCTTTCACTGGTGAGCCCTCCCCTTTTGGCCGCTGAGGGAAGTTATCCAGGAAGTGGCCTGGTTAGCCGCAATAGTAAATGGCCCTAACTCTCCACCTCCGCGTCCGTTCGGCCGGGCAGAGCCGGTTCCGTCCAGGCTGCATCGGGTCTTCTTCTAGGACGGTGTGGACAGATGGAGCAGGAACGAATCTGGGGGGAGCCGAGGAAGGCGGGGAAACGGGCTGTGGATTTACCCGGGGAGCTGTGTGACTCGTCCGCTCCCTCCAACGCTCCCGCAACCGGTGGTCCCTGAAGAGATTAGCGCGTCTAGGCTGTCTATGTCATCTTCCGCTGCCAGTTAGCCCTTAAACCTTTCTGCGAGACCCTGTCGGAACACCTCCCGTAGGACATCGTCGTTCCACCCTGAGTCGGCTGCGAGGGTGCGGAATTCGTTAGCTTATTTAGCCACACTCCGTGGACCTTGACAGAGGGTCAGCAAGAGTCTGCCGGCGTCCATTTCGCGGGGCTGTACGAAAACCTTCCGCATCTCCCAGACGAAGGTGGGGAAGGAGGCGCAAACCTCAGGTTTGTTGTCCCAAATAGCCGTAGCCCAAGCAAGGGCATGCCCTCGCAGAAGCCCAATGGAGTACGCGATCTTCGACTTATCTGATGCCTATGTTCGTGGCTGTTTCTCGAAAACCAGGGAACAATGTAGTAAGAATGGGGTACACTGCCCGAGGTTCCCCACGTAGGGCTCTGGCTCCGGAACATACGGCTCGCGAGGGGATCTTATTGCCGGTTCCAGGGGGACAGACGGTCAAGGTTGTCCGAATGGGTCCGCCGGAGTTCTTGGGGGGTGCGACGGACTAAGGAAGACGGACATCGGGTCCACCTGCTCACTGACCTTGGCCACACTTGTGGCCAGCGTATAGAGGTTTTCCGTAACTTCCCGGAGCAATTGGTTGTGGGGGCCCATTAACTGGCCTTAGCTGGCGAGGGCCTGTTGCACGGGATCCGAGTCCGCTGGGTTCATGACTGGCCAGATTGTTCTGTGACGGGGACGTGGCAGAAAAACGAACCCAAGTGCAGGACTCCGACGCGGAGGCAGGATCAGGAGGCAGAATCTCCGTAGCGAGTGTAGAATCCGGCAAAGGCTGGGTGAGGACCTGAGAGATTCAGTTTACGAAGAGATACGTGTTCGAAAACTTGGAGCAATGTTCCTCTCTCTCTGAGAGTCGACCAACAATCTTGCAAAGTGTGACCGGAGCTGTCGAATTCTTATCCTCTGGTGCCTATTGGAAAACAGGTGCTGGTGATTGAGAGGAATTGGGAAAGATTGGGAATCAAGTGTGGGGATTAAGGACCAATTAGGGAGGAAAGGGATCAGGTGGGAAATGCCAGCCAGGACCATGACAAGAGAAACAGAGAGAAAGAGCTTGTGCAATATGGCGGTGAATACCATGAAGGCTCAGCTTCCTCATAGATTTCACAGATTAATCTGCCCGGACTCCTGTTTCATCAATCCGGTCCTCCTGTGTATGCAGGGTGGTAGCACGTATATGGGGTCAATTCTGTTCCAGAAGACAGAAGACGACTCGAAGTGTTGCAGACTGCAGTCTCTTGAGCTCTCCATTCCAGAGAAAATGACAGTCCCTCAGAAGTTTGGAAACGTTAACAATTGCTTAGAAAGGACTTTCCCTTCAATGTATCGTGGTAACGCTAAAGTGAGAGGCGAAATGTGCTGGTGAGACAAGACCAGGCAGATTCTTGGCATGAGGAGCGAGAAAATTGATCACCGTATTCACGGTCATAATAGTACTCCTGTCCCCGATATATCTGCCAATCAATTTTCTGTGCAAGCAATTATATTTAGTGTGCTATCTTCTCGAAAGATCCAGGAAAGAAATGGGAAGAAAAAAAAGACGGCAACTCTGGAAAAGAACATTTGGAGATGCAATGTATTTCTTTAGTTGGCTGTCCCCGAAAAAAAAAAACATACGGTATATTTAGTAAGATTTTTTTTCAATAGTAGCGATACAGTGCGGAGGACGGCCTAACAAGCCTTGTGCCACTCTGTCCCTGCGGCCACCGACAACAAATGATTATCTCGTGTTGATCAAGGAATAATTTACATTTTCAAATTATCCCACCCCGTATCCTTTGAATTGAGAAGTTAACCAGTTTCTTTCGGGAACTTCCACGTACTCGACCGTGTGGACTTACAGAGTCTCTTCACAACACAGCGCCACATATGAACTACGAACTCCAAACTAACTCAAACTGTTGCAGAGCCGTGCTAACCAAAAGGCCACGTGGCGTCCAACTGGAGAGAGTGAAATAAAATTAGTACAAGAGAGGGAACAGAATTTTTTTTAAGATGAAGACATAGGATCAGACAGGAATAGACATGCTTGTCGAGTCCTGAAAGGATAACGAGTCATTCTAATGTCATATCGTTAGGAAACTCTCAGAGGGAGAACATCTGTAGGGAGATAATAATACGTGGAAATACTGCCGGAGCAGTAGGCTCGAAGGGAAAGAGACAGATATGAGAGTAAGAATAAGAGGCGATAATACAATTAGCACACGCACAAACACAAGCAGTAAAGAGGGCAAGAGAGGAAGAGAGAGGGTAAATAATGAAAAAGAAGAAATGATAGACATCTATATATAAGACAAGAAGCGAGACAAACGAAAAAAAAAACGACAGGTAGGTAGAGTGTCTGGACAGAGGTACAGAGAATAACAGACTGTCAGGGAGAAGAGAGAGGGAGAGTGGTGATTGGAGAAAGAGACGATCTGTATTATAAAAATAGAGAAAATTAACAGAACGACACATATATCAGGGAATCAGAAAGAGACAATAGAAAATTGGGAGATATTAATGGCTAGATAGGGCAGAGACCTGGAAGTAGAAAGATAACGAAAGTGATAGAGAAATAAACGGTGTAGAAATAATCAAGGATATTGATGTAGGAGGAAAACCTGTATCCTATATGGCATTCATTCTTTGTTCTCCTTACAGATTACTCTGGTTGTGCTGCCCACTGAGACTCTGTAAATATGGGCAATCTTTGTACTGTGGAGCTCATGTGCTCCTGCGTTCTCGATGGTTCTGGTGTCTTTCATTAGGCAGGAGCCAGAAGTGTACACACCGCGATACGATGTGTCAATCAAGTTTCAGCTAAATTAATGTTAGAGAACGGACAGAGAAAACAATAAAATATACATAAATGAAAGGGCATGCTACATTTCTTTCAGGATCCTGACATATGTCCGGCATATCGGCTGCAATATGTCCAAACTCTGCAGAAGAATTATTGGGCAAGTTTTACGCTGAGTTGTATAAGGAATGAAGGATTATATGAAAATATTTTAGGGGGCCCTATGTCGTATTGCGCCGTATATCAGCACGCTGTTGAACTCAAATTATCGTGGCGGGTGCACTCAAAACGCTACCCTGGGTGTTGCTAAGCTCAATTAGCACTAAAACATCACCAGATAGCGAATGAAGTAATGACAAGATGTGAGCACACACACAAAGAGACACAAACACACACACATACACACACACACACACACACACGCGCGCGCGCTCGTGGAAGCGAAAGCTCTTTCCATCAGAATTACAGATCAGATACTGATGCGCAGAAAATGAAGCAACAAATGCAAGAGTGAAAAGATAGAAACCGCGAAGCAGAGATATGTATTTACTATTATATGGACAATAGCTCCATCATACATAACTGCAGGATCTCCGTGACTTGATCAATTTATTTAGCATTGTTTCTATGTAAAGTCCCGAGATATGTGTATAAACATATGTCTCAGGAAACGACGGACGTCTGAGATTTGCCCTTGTATTTATCGGTGCTTTGGTGAAAGTCGGCAAGAAGCACTTTGTCAATATTTCCACCGTATATTTCTTTGGCATGTCGATCGACTGTGCAACGGTAAAAAATGTCATATCTAGAGCTGCAGGCTTATGCCGTCAGAGGGCTGTCTCAGTCAGCGAGGTGTGACGCTCCATCCTTGAGGTACATGGAGCTGCGCATTTGGGACAATAGGCGGAGCTTGTCTCCTGAAGCCGCGTTCCCGTTTGGTGCTTTTCACTTCCTGCCGATTATAGTACTTAAAGAGTAGAATCGGAAAGTCCTGAACCCTGGTGATAATTTCCTGATGAGAAAATCATTCAGCACATGCTTCATAAAAATAATGTGGAGATTCGTCATCTGGATCGTGTGCGGAGCCTGGTTAACTGGTTTGTACGCAGCGGACAATTCAAAAGTTTTCTCGAAACTGAATTCTGAAAAAAAAAACTTACATATAACATTTCATGTTCTGACATTATTTTTTAGATACGAGTCATGGAAACTCTGTCACTCAGACAATGTCACCACAAGTGAAGACAGAAGAAGAGACTGTGAGTTTCAGCTGCAGCTATGATACTACATGGAGATACTATGCTTTATATTTGTACCGACAAAGACCAGAGCAAAGTCTCGAGTACATACTGTACAAAGCTTCTGATGGAAACGAACACACAGCCGAATTTGCCAAAAGACGCTTCAAATCATCTCTGGACGAGGGAAGGAAATTATTTAGTGTCACCATCTCAAAGCTGCAAATGGGCGACTCCGCAGTTTATTACTGTGCCCTAAGCCGCACAGTGATGTATTGTAGTTAAATGCTCGTACAAAAATTAACTCACTGTAGAATCCATGCGTTTATCGCTGCAGCTTGACAATTTGTACACTCCTTTTCTCATTGTGGTTTCACTCCACTAAGAGTACGTGTTGAAGTTTTCCTCGCCTTCGTCTGTGAAGACTCAGCAATACTGTAACCGCACCGCTCTTTCCAAAGACGCAGAGAGATCTAGAGCCTCTGCCATCTCATTTAATTTGTGAAATACATGTTAAGGCGACAAGAGAAATATGAGCGATAAAATTCAGACCGATGATGAATGATTGTCCCGGAAAATGAATAAGTGAAGTTTTTGAAGTCCGTAAAGATATCAGTGAGCAGGTGTACACACTCCCTGTCTTGAGGTATCGGAGAATTGAGTTTAAGTCACTTCATGGTGATCCTGGACATTCTGGAGTTGAAAAGACCTATGGATTTCTCAGGGAACGGTTTTCTTGGTCCCGAATTAGCTGGAGGTCAAGGAATACTACAAATTGTGCATTCGTTCCACTAGGAGGAAGACGCTGCCAACGAGGGACAGGACAATGTCGCACTTTTACAATGCGGGGCCCTTTGACCATCGGGTGGTCAACGTATTTAACATCCTGTCGACAACTACAACTGGAAACGAAATGAAAATACTAGGTACTTGCCACATTATCAGATGTTCGGGCACGAAGCGAGGTTGCCCATCGACCTTTGTTTTAGAGCCGGCGATGAAAACCCTACTGCCGAAGATTCCATTTTAAGAAGGGAGCTTAAAAGGGCTCAGGAAAGAGCTGAGATCGTATATGCAAAATTAAACAAGGAAATAAGGGAAGGTTTCACCGAAAGTTTAGTTACTCAATGTCAAGCCGGGATACCAAGTCCTCTGAGGAAATTTGGGGCTACTTGGGAAGTATCAGTTGGCTGAACAGTGGGCGGCTCCGCCCTATGAAGTGAAGACTAACATGCCAGAGATATTAATTTTCCGGGTGAAACCAAAATGGGAATGGGTCCTGTCATGATTCTCGATCGGAACCTCCTTCTACCTCTGGGGCAGGAGGAGCGGGTTGACCAGAGCCCGAACTGGAGTTTAAACCTAGTAAGTAGATTCTGCGGCGGCGCGGGTGTCTGCTCGAGCAAAAGCATGAGCGATTAGACCAACACCCCAGCACCCCCCCCCCCCCCCCCCCGCCACCCCCCGAATCGGATACTAATTGGAAGAAAGAGTAAATGGGCGTGTGTTATATTCTACTTTTTGCTAATTACCCACTGATTGAGGAAGAGATTCCCAATCATTCTAACGGTGTCAGTTAGATTCGGTGTGTGGGACGTGGTTGGCGGGTGCTATCTGTGAACAGCTGGATTCAGCGGGACCCTGCACGGTTTAGAGCGGATCTCCGCTAAGCGATCCGTGTTTCAGAAGGACTAGAGTTTGTGGCTTTGCATGTAGCATTGGCAATATATCACAATTCCATGAGGACTTGACTACATTTGGTGGAGGCAGATTTTAACATTTGTCATTGGAAATTCAATGGTACTCCCATTAAACAGAAAAAAAAACACACGGTATTCGCTTCGGGTGGGATGCAATCATAAATGAGAAAAGGAAGATCAGCCACAATAAACTAAAAGTTAGATCAAACATCAGAGGTGATCAAAAGCCAGCAATACACGAATGCCCGTTTACTTTAAAAAAAATTTTGATAATTTCTATCCCCGAGATTATTCCTGCAATTCCACCGTGGTTTTCATACATATCGAGCAACAAAGAATTAAATTACATTCACGCTGCTGTACAGGCACCCAGTGGAGAAAGGCCAGTCTGTGAAGTGCCATAACAAGAACGTGTATTGCAGCCACAATTTCAATTACAGCAAAATATTCTATAAAACGTGTGTTTTATCTTTCTAGATCTAATATTCAGTTTATTATTATGGATCACTGTCGGAGTGAAAACCGATCAAAGAGAAAGATGGAAGCAAAATATATCAGGGTCTGCTAATCTCTGTAATAGAGATAAAAATACTTTTGCCTGATCCTTCTACTTTCGTACACATCCGTACGAAGCATAAACAGAGTGAATTAGTTCCAAAAGTTGTGTCTGTTTTTAATAATGTTCCTAAATGTTCTGTTGAAGAAGCGCCGACATATGTCCTGAAACAGTTTCGTTGTGCCTCTCCAGAACGTTCACCATATCCTACAGACAGGGTTCTAGAGAAGGAAACAGAAAGTTAATTGCCATATGAAGAAGAAGAGAAAAAAGCAGTACAGTGCATATGTTCTCCGTTCGGTCATTGATGTGAATGATTTATTTTATTTTTACTATTTAGCTGGCAGTTAGTGAATGTGTTTCTTCGAAAATGCAGCAAATATGCTCGTACATACGTCGTCCATTGTTGATCCTGGATCTTCCACAGTTCCTCTGTGACACTTTGAATTAATTCCTCATTCGTCCGACTATAAGGTACAGGAACAAAATTATGGTATTTGACCATCCAGTCTACATTCTGTCAATATGAATTTAAATGTTTTGACAAACTGCTCCTATGTTCCATGTTTTTTTTTTCTTCTGACGTTACCGTGATGGAGTAAACCCATCAAAAAGGATCGGTCTGTGCTGCTGGTTGAAGAACGACAGACATTAAGCCTGAATTCTCGTATTAGCCAGCATTTTGTGATACTTTATGCTGTATTTTACATTCAAATTTACATCCAGACATGTTTGTCAAATGGGAATCATTTCATCCCAATGGCATCAACTGCCGGAACAGACGATTCCACTTTCTGATTGCAAATGGTGATCCATATTTGAACTGTGCTTCCTCGCACATCTTGCTGAATCCGTAATCTGCCCGAACATCAATAAGTAAAAAAAAACATGCGCTCTTCATTTCCTGTGTTGACAAACTCTGATAATTCCAAGCTGGATTTGTTTATAAAGCCGATGTGAACGTTTGGAGATTTCATTTGTTCCTGTTCTTCGTTTTTAATGACTTTTTGTAGGGGTCTGAGGAGACAAGTCGTAATCCAGGAAAATGCTTCGGTTTACAATTGAATAGCTCATACCTGAACACTTAACAAAACTTGCTCCGCAGCCTATGATATAGAAACTTTCGTCTGGGACATTCCGTTATACCATGATTTTGTTCTATATTTCACTGGAGCCGAAGCATGGTATACCAGAGGTAGTAATGAAGTAGGAATAAAAGGCGAGAATGTCCTGAAGAGTGAATCTAGAAAGCTTTGTAGGAAGTTCAAAAGCAGGGCGGTAATGTAAGGATTGCTACCTGTGCCACGTGCCAGTGAGGGGGAAGAGTAGGATACTCTGGCGGATTAACACGTGGCTGAGGGACTGGTGTAGGGGGCAGTGTTTCAGATTTCAGGATCATTGGGATCTCTTCTGGGACAAGTGGGACCTGTACAAGAGAGACGGGTTACGCCTCAACTACACGGGGACCAATGGCCATGCAGTGAGCATTTTAGTCCTATTGGGGAGGGTTTTAAATATAGATTTGCAAGTGGATGGGAAGCAGAGCGACGGAGCAGATAGTGGGGCAGGAGTGAAAATAAATAATGTTAGAAGTTCACACAGAGTCACAAATAGAAGGCTTGTGTATGGTGGTAATAATCTGCTGAGGTGTGTCTATTTCAATGCGAGAAGAATTGTGAGTAGAGGCAGACAAACTGAGAATTGGTTTGACCGGTGGGATTATGACATTTGGGCCATCAGTGAATCTTGGATACATGAAAGGCAGGACTGGAAGCTTAATGTTCCAGGGTTTAGATGTATCAGACGTGATAGAGGCAGAGGGATGAAGGGTTGGGGGGAGCGGGGGTGGGGGTGGATGTTGGTATTGGGAGTCATGGAAAATGTGCCAGGCAGGACAGTTTGGGCGGCTTGTCTACCGAGACCATATAGGGGGGAGCTGAGACAAAAGAAATGTATGACCAAATTAATGGGGTTGTTTTACAGACCACCCATTAGTCAGCCAGAACTGGAGGAAAAAATCGGCAGAGAGACAGCAGACAACTGCAGAAAACATAAAGTTGTGATAGTAGGGGATTTTAATTGTACACATATTGATTGGACGCCCATACTGTTCAGAATCTAGAGGGGTTACATTTGTAAAATGTGTTCAGGCAAGTTTTCTAAATCACTATATAGAGGTACCAACTAGAGAGGATGCAATATTAGATCTCCTATTAAGAAACGAGTTAGGACAGGTGACGGAAGTGCGTGTAGGGGAAAAAAAAAACGTTGGTTCCAGTGATAATAACACCTTTAGTTTGAACTTGATCATGGATAAAGATAGATCTGGTCCGCGGGTTGAGGTTCTAGACTGGTAAAAGGGCAAATTTGAAGAAATGAGAAAGGATCTAAAGAGCGTGGATTGGGATAGTTTGTTGTCTGGGTAGGATTTGATTGGTAAGTGGGAGGCATACAAAGAAGTTCTGAGAGTGCACAGATTGTCTTTTCCTGTCAGGATTAAAGGCAAAGAGAATAAGGATAAGGAACCTTTATTCTTGAGAGCTATTGGAGCTCTGATGAAGAAGAAGAGAGGGAGATATATAACATGTATATGAAACATGAACAAATAAGGTGCTTGCGGAGTATAAAAAGTGCAAAAAAACAAGAAAGAAATCAGGAGGGCTAAAATGAGACATGCGGTTGTTTTAGCAGTCAAGGTAAAGGGTGATCCTAAGAGCTTCTATAGATATATAAAGAGCAAAAGAATATTAAGTGATATAATTGGTCCTCTTGAAGATCAGAGTAGTCGGCCATGTATGGAAGCAAAGGAATTGGGGGAGATCTTACATGACTTTTTGCGTCTATGTTTACTAAGGAAACTGGTATGGAGTCTATGGAAATATGGCAAATAGGTAGTGAGGTAATAGAACCTATACAGATTGAGTAGGAGGAGCTGATTGCTGTCTTCAGGCACATCAGAGTAGATAAATTCCCAGGACCTGACAATATATTCCCTCAGACCTCGAAGGACACTAGTCTTGATATTTCAATGGCCCTGGCAGATATATTTAAAATGTCGGTATCTACGGGTGAGGTGAAGGAGGATTGGAGGATATCTCATGTTGTTCCATTGTTTAAAAAAGGCTCTAAATGTCATCCGGGAAATTTAGGCCTGTACGTTTGACGTCATTAGTAGGTAAATTATTGGAAGGAGTACTAAGAGATAGGATCTACAAGTATTGAGATAGACGGGACTATTAAGGAGAGTCAACATAGCTTTGCGCGTGGTAGGTCAAGTTTAACCAATCTATCAGAGTTTTTCGAGGAAGTTATCAAGAAAGTGGTTTAAGGGAAGGCAGTGGATGTTGTCTACATGGAGTTCAGTAAGGCCTTTGACAAGCTCCCGCATGGGAGGATAGTTAGGAAGACTGCGTCGCTAGGTATACGTAGTGAGTTAATGAATTGTATTAGATATTAGCTTAGTAGGAGAAGCCAGAAAGCAGTAGTGGAAGATGTTTCTCTGAGTGGTGTCCTGTGACTAGTAGTCTACCAGAGGGATCAGTGCTGGGCCCATTGTTATCTATCAACTACATCAATGATCTGAATGATAAAGTGGGAAACTGGATCAGCAAATCTGCTGACGAAATAAAGATTGGAGGTGTAGTGGACAGTAAGGAAGGCTTGCAAAGCTTGTAGTGGGATTTCGACAGCCTGGAAAAATGGGCTCAAAAATTGAGTTTAATGCAGACAAATGTGAGGTATTGCACTTTTGGAAGTACAAACCACCATCGAGCATACCAGGTAAATGGTAGGATACTGAGGATGCAGCAGAAGAGAGGGACCTGGGAATACAGGTACATAATTCGCTAAAGTGGCCTCAAATATAGATACGATCGTCAAGAGAGTTTTGGCATATTGCACTTCATGAATCAAAGTACTGAGTATAAGAGTTGGAATGTTATGGTGAGGTTGCATAAGACATTACAGAGCATAATTTGGAATATTGTGAGAAGTTTTTTTTCAGCTAATTACAAGAAGGGTATTAATAAAGTTGAAAATTGCAGAGAAGGATTACAGGGATGATGCCGGGATTTGAGAAACTGAGTTACAGAGAAAGGTTGAATAGGTTAAAGCTTAATCCCTGGAGCGTAGAAGAATGAATGGAAATTTGATAGAGATATATAACATTATGATGGGTACAGACAGAGTGAATGCGAGCAGGCTTCTTCCACTGACGCTAGGGAAGAGGAAAACAAATCAGAGGACATGTGTTACAGCTGAAGTAGAAAAAAAAATAAAGGGATCATAGGGGGTGAGCCTTCTGCACACAGAGTGTAGTGGGAGTGTGGAATGAGGCTGCCAGATGAAGTGGTAAATGCAGGCTCACATTTAACATTTAAGAAAAAAACTTGGGCAGGTACATGGATGAGAGAGATATGGAGGGATATAGTCCAGGTGCAGGTCAGTGGGACTAGGCAGAAAACAATGGTTCGACATAGTCAACAAAGTACGTAGAGCCTGTTTCTGTGCTGTAATATTTTTTGGTTCTTATCAGGAGGCTTTCAGGTTTAAGTGGACTGCACGATCAAAGTACTAGTTAATAGATCATCCAATTTTGATTCTATGCACTTTATGGGCTAGCTCCTGCGATACGTGCCGTAAAGCCAGAACAAAGTCAAAGATTAGCTTGTTCATGAATGAATTAGAAAGTTAAGTGCAGTTCATTTAAAAACCAGCAACAGTATCACAGTCACATTGCATCATGTAAGCACAATTCATAAATACAAATTTAAGCCGTGATAATGCACATCTGTACACGACTGAACGCGATTAAAATTGGAATAAAAAACATTTCTGCTATTACAGTAATTAAAGTGTTTTAAACTGTCGGAACACTGCAGAGATGATATATTTACGGCTCTGAAATCAATTCTCTGGACACAGATTGTCTCTGCAATTTATTTGAAGGCATGTCATAATCTGAACTTCCCATAGAAACATGTCTATGAAGCTGCGTAATGGGATGACATCTTTCAAATACTCAACACTTTAACCACACAGAGGCGCAGGAGGCGGTAGAGCGGTGAGAAAGTATCAAAGATGACAGCTTTCAACCATGGCAAGCATGTTGGCCGCCTGTATAGAACACGGATTACCCACTGAGAATTATTTAGTTAGCCTGTGTGATCTCTGGGATAGAGATAGGAAAAGAAAGAGAGAGAGAGAGAGAGAGAGAGAGAGAGAGAGAGAGAGAGGAGAGAGAGAGAGAGAGAGAGAGAGAGAGAGAGAGAGAGAGAGAGAGAGAGAGAGAGAGAGAGAGAGAGAGAGAGAGAGAGAGAGAGAGAGAGAGAGAGAGAGAGAGAGAGAGAGAGAGGAAGAGACTGAAAGAGAGAGATAGAAGGACAGACATACTGATGCTCGAACTGAGACATAACCACCGGGGAATTTTCTTCCTTTCTCATACTCATTCCCAAGCAGCACAAATCCTTCACTGATTATGATACCTGCACTTGACGGTGGGTCTGTATTTTTTCCCTGTCACCTTAGCGTCTGGATCTCATTTTCACTGTCGGTCTGTCCACACATTTTGCTCATTTCATTCGGAACTTCTGATAAATATTCTGGCTCCAGTAACTCTCGGAGATAATATTTGAGGAAGAACAAAATATAACAATGAACTTTAATTATCGTGCAGTGTTTGATGCAGATACTGTTCGTTGTACCTACAGTATCCCGGAGATTCGCCGACACATCCACTGAAGCGACTAAGCCTTGGTTACGCACATCAGCCGCCCGATTTGCCAGATTGATTTTCTGGATTGCAAGAGAGAGACTGCTTTAGGTTACTATAAGTAGTTCTGGAGTTATTTCCTCTACGTCAGTCTTGTGTCTCTATATTCGAATGATAAAACTGCTTTCGGCAAAAAAGCAGATGTGTACAACCAAGCTGAATAAGAACCCTTGGGATCCCACGAGTGCATTCTCAACTGGGTGAGATAAAACGTTGTTCCAGCAATCCACGAAGATAGATCAGTGAGATCCTGCTGGTATATGAAGCCGTATAGGGTTTGGCAAGTCCAGGTGGTGAAAGCAGCGGTTGGTGAAATATGGTGTGTAAACGATAAGTTGCCTCCAGATGTGTTACTTGATTCGCATTTCACTTAGCAATCTGCTTTTCTTTGCACCCAAGACTTCAGGGCAACGTATCTGAAAAAAATCAAGTTCAATGAGAGAAAAAAATAATACAACGTTCACCATGCTAAAGGAAACGTTCCTCGTGTATCGTTTTCACCAAATTCAATACCTCCTGTAAAGCTTTGACGTGCGGGGATTAATTGTGGGGCTGTAAGGATGTGTGAGTGCCAAATAGTAAAAGTTCCTAAAAATGTTCCACAGATTCTGGACAGGAAAGGATGTAAATCAAGAATGTCAGAGCAATCTTGCAATGAGTTGGTGAACGGCATTGATGGTGTGGATATCCAGAGGCTTTTTCCCAAGGCTGAAGTGGCATAGTTTTAATATGCTTGAAAATAAGTGCAGACGGGATGTCAGTGGCGATTTTCTCACATAGAGTGGCGAGTGCATGGAATGCACTAACGGCTGCGGCGGTGGAAGCATATAACATGTCGCCTTTTTAAAGCCTCTTAGATCGGAATATGGAGCATAGACAAATAGAGGTCAATGCAATAGGGAAATTCCAGGCAGTTTCTAGGGTAGACTGCATGGTCGCCAAAACATTGGTCTGCAATATGCTGTAGATTTCCATGTTTTACTTTCTATTTTCACTGCTGTTGTCCATGCGGTTATAGAGAAATTAACAAATTATTCACGTGTTGAATGCATCCCCTTAGAGCTACATTATCTCTTTCAGATATCCTCAGTACCTATATCTTCAGGTGCTTCTCCTCAGCAGGCAGAACACTGGTGGAGTCATGATGTTGTTACAGCTATTCCTTGGAACCATACATACATATAACCATATATAACAATCACAGAACAGAAACAGGCCATTCCGGCCCTCCTAGTCCGTGCCGAACTCTTAATCTCACCTAGTCCCACCTACCCGCCCTCAGCCAATAACCATCCACTCCTTTCCTGTCCATATACCTATCTAATTTTATCTTAAATGACACAACTGAATTGGCCTCTACTACTTCTACAAGAAGCTCATTCCACACAGCTATCACTCTCTGAGTAAAGAAATACCCTCTCGTGTTTCCCTTAAACTTTTGCCCCCTAACTCTCAAATCTTGAGAGTATACATCTTGGTGTATACTTTTGCAGGTCGCATTTCCCATTGCAGAGAAGGAGGACTTGTAATCCAGGAGTTAAGTGAAACATCGTAATACGAAATTATAACAGCAGTTAGAAGAACCCAACTTTATTAATGCCGATTCGCAATATTTTCCATTTGCATTTTTAAGCATTTGTGGTCTCTACGCGGTTTGCATGTGTTGTTTTATAGCAAGAAGCATTTTTTGCAGAGTTCATTGTGTACATTCATTTGAACTTTTTTTTCGAATTCGCACTCATCTCTTGAGGCTGTTCTGTATTTCCTGGTGCATGATGGGCGGATAAATTTGGTTCTTCCACACTTAGACTCAAAGATCGTCTTGAGCGAATCAAATCCCGTTGTTTGTCAGGGTGGAAAAGTAATAATTGCGAAGCAGACGAGTTCCATTCCATCCAAACATTGCATTATACATTTGCACATTCCGAATTTCCACTCCAAATGACCAAAACACTCACATTTCATAACATTGTAATTATACAACAATATTCTTAAAACTTCTTTGTTGGACTGTCTCAAAAATTTCTCTTAGTTTAAATGCACTTGAAATGAAGATTGACGGAAATGTTCATCGAATGGTAGTGTCACATCTGCTCGATTCTTAAATAAATTTACAGCCCATGCTATCTTATGGCTAAATCCCTCTCCACTTCTGACCCATGCCTCTTGACCGATTTGAAGCTTAAATGAATATCCAAATTACGCTCTGAATAGATATTATTAATGACTATGCCTACACAAGTCTCTGCCGTTATTAGTCACAGGCCAATGGAAGAGTAAGTTTTTGCTTGTTAATGTTTTCGAAATAAAACTTCTACCCTTTGTTAAAAGTAATATTTCCCTTGCAGCAAGATGCCACAATGAGGACAAACACTTTCCAGCAAATCCACCATTGTAGAGCAACGCAAAAACGCAAATCAGTATGTTTCAGCAATTTTTTAATATATATATCTCTATCCTTTATCGGGGGATGTCGATGTTTCTCTATTTTCTTCCTATTCAGATCAATGCTTCATCATTTTTTTCCCCTAACTGGTTTTTGTTTCTGATTGAGTAATTCTGCTTTGATGTCCAAATCTGAGCCGAAAAGCAAACACAGAAACATGGAAACTTAGAAAGCCTACAGCACAATACAGGCCTTTCGGCCCACAATTTTGGGCCGAACATGTACCTACCTTAGAAATTACTTGGGCTACTCATAACTCTCTATTTTTCTAAATCCCTTGTACCTATCCAAAAGCCTCTTAAAATACCCTATCGTATCCGCCTTTACTATCGTTGCCGGCAGCCCATTTCACACACTCACCAATCCCTACGTAAGAAACTTACCACTGATATCTCTTCTGTACCTTCTTACAATCACCGTAAACATGTGCCCTCTTGTGGCAGCCATTTCAGCCCTGGAGAGAAAAAAAAACATCCTGACGATCAACACGATCAATGCCTCTCACCATCTTATACACCTGAATCAATTACATATAGTACCTCTCAAACCAAAGTATAACTTTGTTTTAATTTTTCCATCTACGCTTAAAAAACAACTCGTATTTATTCATGTTGTTCTCCATGTACCACAGTTTTTTTTCGTTCTTTTACGGGAATAAAAAATCGCAATATCTTAGTTTCCTTCTGAAAATTGCTCATGCAGGTTTGAACTGATATTCTGATTCCAATTGATAACGCAGTTTTAGCCAATTAAAATAAGAAACATTTACGGATTTAGTCGCACCCTGAAGATACTGGCAGCACTTCAGTGTAGGAAAAAGATCTGTAGGCGACGGGTGTTGCAATGTGCAGTAACAGCCACCTTCAAATTTTCATGCTGGTACTGTTGTATATTTATAACTTATGTGATATTTTGTATGCATATACTTTGCTGAAACATTCTTATACTTTTAAACAATTCATTCAGATTCATATGCATACATCTATGAGCTGCACATTTATTTGTGCGCGCCTCTCTTTAGGTAAACTCAAAATGTGACACGCTCTACCCGACGCACGAGTTGTCCTTTGAATTATTTCACTGGTTTGGTTAGAACACAAAATAGACAGTGCACTATTACATGCATTCTAATTGTTAGTGGTATTGAGGTCATGTTACATCCGTTCAGATATTTATCAATAATGTAAAAGTCTGCGGTGTCCTGCGTTAAAAATACCCAACAACATTCAGAAACAGGAGCAGGAAATGTCCATTCAAATCCTGCAGATTACACCACTGGTTGTACAACTGAGCATTAATCAATTCTTGATTCGGTGCTGCTCTGCTTCAGGCTTCCCGGATGTGTGACCGAGAGCCTAATCTATTGCTTCCCGGAAGTGACTCCTATAGTCCAATCTGTTTATCAATGTTGTCGGTGATATACAATTGTTATCCACAACTGATGATCAACATTTGCAAAACATTTCACCCATGTTCTGCGGATAAACACGTCCTTTCTAACGTATTTAATAATTTAAAGACCATCTTTTCGAAATTACGCTTTCGATTTCAAATCATTACTGTAACACAGATGAAAGTTTACATCTCTAGTATGATCTTACCGTCATAAGTGTTCAATGGTGTTTCTCAGACGCGCTAAACAATATCTGAGGAATGCTACCACCCAAAACGGTCCCCCTAAATTTCTTTTACCTATAAAGCCGATCGACAGACGACGCAAAAGACACTGCTCTACATACCTTATTAAACATCTGGAGTAAAAGGACGCTTCTGTGAGAATGTTGTTCAGCATTCAACACCATCATTCCATCCGACATCCACCGCAAGGTCATCGACCTTGGCCTTGAGAATGCCTCTTGAAGCAGGATCGTGGATTTCCTGTCAGATCGCCGGCAGAAGATAAGAGTGCGATCTTTCACCTCCACCCCTCTGACTCTCCACACAGGAGCCCTACAGGGCTGTGTACTAAGTGTCCTCCTTTACTCCCTGTGTACCCATGAATGTTCCGCCATCCACAGCTCTAATCTGCTAACTAAATATGCGGACGATACCACGCTGAGTGTCCCAATCTCAAAAAATATTGTGGTGGCCTAAAGGGAAGAAGTCACCGTCTCTTCAGACGGTGGAGGATGTTTTTTATGGGCTCCAAGTACTAAGAACTTTCTACAGGGGCACATTTGAGAGCATCCTGCTTGTCTGCATCACTGCCTATCAGGGGATCTGTCCTACCCTTAATCGCAGGATTCTGCAGAGAGTTGAAGCGGAAAACCCAGAGAATCAGCAGCTGAGACATTCTCATGATTCGGGACATTTAAAAAGACAGATGTGATAAAGGGCCCGAAAGATCATCGGGCTCCAAGTCACCCCGAAATCAATCTATTACAGCTGCTACTATCCGGGAAACGGAAACGAACATAAAATATAGGACCACCAGGCTCAGGGACAGCTTCTTCCAACAGCTCATCAGTCTGATTAACTCACGATGACGAGTGTATTTACATCTTACGTTCACTGTTCTATTGATTATAAATTGCTATGATTGCACATTACACATTGAAACAAAGACATAAAGTAAAGATGTTTACTTCTCATGCATGTGAAGGAGGTAAAAATAAAGCCATTTCAATTCAAAAACATGATGTCCTGAATCTGTTTTCCTGGATGTTTTGCCAACGGGGACATAAAATATGTTTTCTTGCAAAGAAAACTATGGGGCATGACGATCGAATACGGTAATTCAACAACTTTTGCACTTTAATGCGATATATGAAAATAGAGTTGCTGCCGGAGGCAGTAACGATAGGTTCTTTTAAGAAGCTCCAGTATTGGTATATGGAGCTTCGAAAAATAGATGGTATAGATAGCCCGAAATAACTTGTAAGGTACGACCTGTTTGTTCTTTATTATGCTATTGTGGGATTATGGTGCGAAGTTTCAGTTCGTTTGCTTATACATTTTAGCTCGAGTTATACATTTGTTTGCTTGTATATTAGTGTGTCAGTCCAACTGCAACCGGAGAGGAAGATGATCACCTCCCCCGTTGGTCTGAGACTGGTTCGGGTTCACTCTCTGGGTCATGCTGCCTTGTCTGTTTGTGTCTATCGCAATAACACTGTTGTTGAGTAAAGGAGCTTCCTTGTCTGTAATTATGGAGCAAATGCTGTCCACATTGGTGTTAGCAGTGGGATGCGAGATCGACGAGCAGATTGCAAAGCTACGCCGGTGGATAGAGTGCCTTAAGACCCGGGGAAAGAGCAGTATGCCTCCCCCGGACCAATGGATTGTACTTGTGAAGATAGATCCGGAAGGCGAAATTGAGATCCGAGCCTTCCCAGTGAGCCCCAACGGACAGAGCGTGACCAGGTTCCCGAACCTCCGCAGGGACCTGCACCGGGGAACCCAGGAAGCGGTAGCCATGGGAGGATGGACACCATGGCAGACATCGCCGCAGCAAGGAAGTTAAAAGAACGTCCACGGAGTGCGCTTCAAAGTCTATCATGACGCTCCCCAGATACAAAGAGGACCAGCCGCCTGGAGACATACTGTATGATATACTGTATGGCAAGTCAGACATGCTGTATGGCACAACGGGTATAACCCCAGCAAGACGGCGGGGCACCTTGCTCTAGCACTAGAAACAGATGCCCTGCGGGTTCTCCTCGACCAAAGGCCAGCGGAGCAGCGTGACTACAGGGCCCTTGTAATGGCGCTGGAGCGGCCTTTCGTGCAGAGTCCGTGAGCGGAAGCAATGAGTGAATAATTATGCAGCAAATGTCGCCGTATGGAGGAAAACCTGGGGGAAGTGGCAGCTGACTTCCGCCACTGTGCTTGGCGTGTCTACACCGAGTTCCTTCCCGCGGCCTAGGAAGAGGTTGCTCTCGACGCCTTTGTAAAGGCGTTGATGCCCAATCGCCTTTGGCAGCATGATCACCTGACGTCGCCATCATCGTTGGAAGTGGGTCTACCCGAGGCGGAAAAGTAGAAGATCTTAGCCTCCATCGCCCCCCCCCCAAAAGTATTCCAGCATCGCCCTGCACGGAACGAACCCGGGCTTGTGTTACCGAGGCGGAGGTAGAAACTGACGAAGTGGAGCCCATGAGACATGTGCAACCGACCCCCACCTTTGTCCACGAAGGATGAGGTGAGGAACGTCATTTCGTCCGGGAATGCTCCGCACCGGCACAACGCCACAGCTCAGAGCAGCCATTGGGAAATGTCGAGCCGCCCGAGTCGCCCAGCAGAACCCCTCCGTGCTGTCCGTTTGGGTGAGGAGCAAGGATTATACGTCGACTGCATGGTGTTGAGCATCAAATGCTGTGCGTTGGAGGACACTGGGTCAGCCATCAGCATCATTCGTTCAGGGACAAACCATCTTCGCCTGGGTGGACAACGACGGCAGTCCAGCAATGGCGGTCATCGGTAACAGTGCGCCAATGAGGAAGAAGAGTGGGTTTCGCATCGCTGTGGTGAAAAACGCAATGGAGTACGAGGTGTGTTTCGCCGACATTCAAGAGTCTGAATTCCTTGGCCTGGAACAGAGGTACCCCTGGGAGGCCCGTGTGGATGCAACACTTTCCCTGGTTCTAAAACCGTGGCACCCTGGCAGGGCAGCTTCGGAAAGCCGTCCTACAGGGAGCAGCAACCACCGTCAGTTTCACAGCAGCCCGTGGTAGTGCAGCACACCCAGCAGCTGCCCAGCGCATCACAGCTGAAACACGGGCAAGCTGCGGTTACAGCGGTTCAGGTGACAACCCGCGACAACTTCGACACCATGGACCAGCAGTTGTGCAGCGAAACGTAGGACGATCCGCTGTTGGCCCGGATGGGGGAATGGCTGAGTGTAGGACGCCCTGGATACAGAAACTAAAGCCCTATACTGTACTCGCAGTAGGGAACCCTGGAGGGTAACGACGGGTTGCTCTTCAGGCGGTAGCATTTGTTCAATGGTGACAGATTCTTGCAGCTGATGATCCCCCGGGGCCTCCGTGCCACGGTGCTGCGGTCGGTGCACGGGCTGGTGGCGGTGGGCCATGTCGGAGTTGCAATAATGCTGGGCAATCTCGGTGAACGGTTTTACTGGCTTGGGTAATGTTTGTACACTGCCGCGGCTCTTGCAAGTCTCAGAAAGGGCTGGGCAGCCAGTGTAGGGTCTCAATACACCCGTCCACCTTCGGGGCCCCAGTCTAGGTCTGTAGACCCTCCCGGAAGAAATCACTATCTGCCAGGCTTGGAAGCCACTGGAAGGGACCGGAAGATGCTCGATAGCATCTACGGTGTGTTGAATAGGGTGCGGTTCCCTGAGTGGCGGAAGGCAGTCTTGTTGCTCTGCGAACGTCTGGCATCCTGTCAGACTTTGGTCACCACTAACTTCGCGAGGCTGAAGGAAGGAAGTGACACTCGGAATGTCCTGCCTCTTGCCTCACACAAATAGGCAGCAGTGTCAACGCCCTTCGGAACTTTTACTCATTGGTTTTGGCTCTGCGTTTGCCGAGGACGATTGACCGCTTGGGTGGGAGCAGTGTGACCTTCCGGATGGGAGCGCGGTGGACAGCTGCCCCTACATTTGTAATGACCAGTACTGTTTATTCTTCTTCTGTTAAGATGCGTCTCTGGGATTACGGTGGGAACAGTTTTTTTTATTGCATTTTAGCTGGGGTTATACTGATATTTTCTTGTGTATTTGTGGGTAGCCCTAACTTCAAACGGAGTGTATTATGGTCACCTCCCCGTCGGTGTGAGACGGTGACTGCTCTGACTGTGCCTATCGCAATAAAACTGTTGTTGAGTTTTAGAGCTTCCTTGTCTGACATTATGGGCCGAATGCTGCATGCAATATTATATTTTGAATATCGAAACCAGTTTGAAGTTTGGTTTGTTAAATATATGACCTCGGATTTCAGCGGTACCGATTCATCGAATTAACTGTTGTAATTGCTTATCTTGTAAGAATTAGATCCAAGGACATAAGACAAGTTGTTTCATAATACAATGTTGTGCAGAACCTGAATTTTCAATATTGGGCTGTTGTCCTGGGTATATTTTATCACAAAGAAACTGGATGTGTATGTAGCCTATATTCACTTTTTTATCTCAATTCATAAGGGTACCCGATCATTCTTTGCTTCTGAAATCGATTTGTACAGCCATAATATTAAATGTGCTCACTGTATGATTCGGAGTTCGAAAACCATTGTCGGAGCCTCCACTGAATATAGCGCCCTTCACTCGATATTCCTGTCTATTTTAATTGGGTTTAAATAGCATCAAATTTCCTCAGCAGGTTATTGTCCCAAACAATTGGGTGACGAGGTGAGATCCCTTTAGATACGGGATCCTAAGGAACTTCGGAAAAAAATGAATTTCTTTCAGAATATGAGTTTTGAAAAAGATTTTGAAATACAGTATTAATTTTTTTTTCAATAAATTGGAAGAAGTGGCCAAAATACAAAGCCACCAAGACCTAAACCTGAAATGGAAAAGTAAAAACAGTAGATCCTTCTCACCCCCTCACACTATTTGCCCTTAAGTGAATCCAGCCCGATAATCAACATGACGGTTTGCTAGGTGTTCCTTTTATGGAAATAGCAATGTTTGGCACGGCCGCTGAGCGACATAGAGTGCGGCAGCTGCGTCGACAAATGCCATTGTCTCACCTCTATTTCGTGAATTAGCTTCTCTTATATGAACATGTTTCCCCATTTGGTGCCTTGAGTACAAGGAAGGCTTCACCTCCCGTGGAAGAAGAGCAGTCACATCCGATGGACATTACACCGGGTATTGTGGTGCACACCTGGTCACACACCAAGAGAGTACAGTCTTCTGAGCAGTGGCAGGGCATTGCGATTCCCGTATGGAATGGGAGGTACATGTTGGTACGACGATTCACGGTAACCAGAGAGCAAATGGTACGGAATGCAGATGGAGGCGAACATAAAGTCAGTGTGCAAACACACATGATTAGAAGAGACCAATGAAATAATCATAGTTGGCCCAAACAGCAAAGTCATTCTGGGGAGGTTACGAAATTAAAACGAAAACGGGTGAGAGCGTATGAGATGAGATTTTCCGTTTTAAACATGAGCGTGAAATACTGCAGGAATGCAACTGGAACAGATTGGACCTTTCGTGATACAAACATTTATTTTATTTATCAATGACCCGAAGTAGCACACTGATTTATATTAATGTTGAAAATAAGGAAAAGCCAAATAACATGCCGGTCGGCTTTTTAATCTTTGCTTTCAGTGATTTTTTTTTTTAGACCTGAAGGGATCGCCGCTCATATACAGATTTTCCTTTCTCGATTACTTCCTGGAGGGGCACTGCACCGTATCTCATGTATCCCTGGGAATAAAGCACACTCTGTCCTTAAGTATTTGAGTCAGGTAGTGAAACGGTTGAAATAGCAAATTCCAGGCAACGTTTTGATTAGCGATCTAGGACCCTACGCAGGAGGACAGTCAACAGCTGTGCGCCTTTACGTATAATGAACAATGATATTCCTGGACGAGAGTGCCTCAGGGCTATACTGACCGGCCAGCGACACATGCAGCTACCGTATACTTCACAGCTGCCAGCCACACGTGCAATTTTATAATACGTTTCTACGTATATGGCACAACCAATCCTCTACTCATCCATCCATGAGCCGAACTGGAGTACGAATGATAATCGTCTGAAGAATTTCTATTTTAGGCACAATGTTTCCCATTCCAAATTCGGCAATTCCGGATGACTGGGAGTTTGTGCAGGATGTGTGAGATGACACCTAGATAGTACAGCTCATTTCTCCGATTATATCGAGCATAAATGCCATTTTGGCGGTTCTGCGATCTGAACCTCGATGGTGCACGGTGATTCATCTCTATTCCACCGTTTTCTAAATCTTTCCGCACGAGAACAGTCAATACCTGTGCGCCGTTACGTATTATGAGCAATGATATACATGGCCGAGTTTGTCTCAGAGCTATACTGACCGGTCAGCGATACATGCATCTGCCGTATACTTCACTGCCGTCAGATACACGTGACATTTTATAATATGTCTCTACGGACATGATGCAACTAGTCCTCTACTCATCCATCCATGAGCCGAAACTGGAGTACGAATGATAAATCGTCTGAAGCATCTTTATTTTAGACTCAAATTTCCCCATTCCAAATGAAGACAATCGGGATGACTGGTGGTTTGTGCAAGATGCGCGAGATTTCAGGTAGATAGCACAGCCTATTTCTCGGGTTATAGCGAACATAAATGCCATTTTGGCCGTTCTGCTCTCTGAATGTCGATGCTGTACGGTGATTCATCTCAACTCCAACTTGTTCTAAGAACTTTCGCACAAGAAGAGTCAATACCTGTGCGCCTTTACATATTATGAACAATAATCTATCTGGCCGAAATTGTGTCAGGGCAACGCTGAGCAGCTAGCGATGTGTGCAGCTGCCATACTTTTCACTGCTGCTAGTCACAGGTATCATTTTATACTAATCCTCTACGTAAAAGACGAACCCAGTTCTTTTCTCATCCATCCATACTGATGAGGATCAAACTACCTGCTTTTTTTTACACCATGCACTGTCTTCAGTTAACTCATAATGTAACTGTAGCCATTGATCAGAAGAAGATGTCGTCAGGTGGAACCCAGCTTTCATGGAGTGTTTCAGCGCTATCTACTCCACTCTCTAGTTGGCGGGTCACCAAGGCACTGCACAGGATATCCTGTCTTCCAGATTCACAACTCTCGCCTGCACTATATCCAGAAAGAGGCTCCTCCTGCTTCCTCCCCCAGTAATGTGAGCTACTGGTTCTTGGTCTTTTCGTTAAAGACAAGCGCAGACAGAGACTTCCGAGCTGATTTGTCGTGGAAAGTCTACAGCTGATACCAACGGGGAATAGCCATGTTTGACAATCCTTGTCCGAACGCACACGGATTGGTACTTCATGGCCTTCCTCTTGTAAGCCTCCCCTCATCATACAACCCGTTATACTGTGATCTCCAACAGGATGTTTGTTTATTTTGCCTTTGTTTTTGTTGTATTTTGTAGTCGGTCGTAAGATTTCTGCTTTGTACTAACTCAGTGAAATGCAGCTTCCTTGCCACATCAACCTTCATTTACTGTCATTTGGCAGTTTGCAGCAGATTGGATTTAAGTATTTTTTATGGTACTGGCCTCGCCTTTAAGAAAATGACTGCGTTGTTTCCACTTTACGGCATCTGGTCTCTTTTAATACCTCTGTCGTTCCAGTGTGTCAGGATGGGACAGCCGGACTTTATCCTGGGGCTAACAATACTGTCTTGTGTTAAAGCTGTTTTGCATCTTCAGATGCCTTGCGTCCATATATCCCGCAGACTACAAAGATGGCAGATATGGTTCTGTCTCATAACATTGAGTTCAACTGAATAGTGTAGGGAGACCGTTAGAAACTGACAGCATGCCTGAAAATAAAGGCGAAGGGACCAGTCTGCAAACTCAGTTCAAGTAAATTTACGATAGATAGGATCCCGTTTCGTCCAGACGTCCTGTGAGCCAATTATTAATATTCTTGTTAAACGTTTTTCGTCCTCGCAATTTCCTACCTCTGCCTGAGCAATGCCACACCTATCCGGTGCACTTGCACTCTTCTATCCAGGAAATTATGGGTAGTCGGTGTCCTGCCGTCTCCGGAATGTTTGCTAATGATGCATCCCAATTAATGAAATGTCACTGCCTTTCCCCTAGTCGAGTTGACGGTCCATTTTCGGCCCAATCTTTTCTTAGCTCCGGCTTGGTTTATTTACTTGTCATTGGAGTTCCCTACTGCTAACACAGCTCTACACATTTCTACCTTGAACTCCTGCACTACTGATTAAAACGGGAGTTGTAGCTGATCTGTTCATAAGTGGCGACCCACTGAAGAGAAATGTTAGGAGAATCTCCAGCCACCTCCTCAAGTGCCTGCTGGCTATCCCCTTGATGTATTCTACGGTGGCTCCGGGGATCTCGTACAACGTCAAAACCAGAGTAGACATGGAGTAGATCATGTAGTTACGGCATGTTTAAAGTTTATCTGTCATTCCAGTTCTGTCGATCTTCTGCAGCAACTCTTCGGTCTGCATTACTGTGTCAGTGATTTGGACACTGACTCGGAGTGTAGTATTAAACCGCAATACAAGAGTTTTCACTCTTTGTCCTCAGTCGTCGAAACGTGTCCTCTTCGTACTTGAAAAAGACACAACATGCTAGTAGCCTAGCCGTTTTTGATCACCATGCATCTGGACTTCTTGGATAAGTACGTAGCTACCTGGTCACCCCAGCACATCTAGCTACGTTGTCCAGGGTTTTCAATATCTATTTTGCGTGGACTTAGCTTGCTGTGGTTGTTGTGATGTCATCTGTGAAACTCCATATGCTGGGCTACAAGAGAGGGTCACAGGTTATGTCTGCTGCTGCTAATATGAGGAGATACAAACCAATTAACATCAAGATGGCGGAGATGGTACAGCCGATTGGAGTCCATTTTAGAGGTCTTCCCACCTGGATATAAGGTGGGCTGAAGTGAAGTTGAATTCTCCTAGGTAACTGATAATCACGTCTTGCCTTACTGTTGTCATATAGTTGTGGACCAGACCAGTGTGGATGAGGACTTGTAGTGTTGAACCGTCGGCGTTGGCAAGGTGTAACCAGATAACTGCTAGGTAACATTTCATTTGCCGGGCCTGGCGAAGTAATTGGCTGATCGTCGAGATGTCTTCAAGAAGCACTGAAAAAAATCGGGATTTCACATTTCTGTGTGGAGGTCCTGAAATGGTGCGTCTCTCGTGAGGGAATTTCGTTACAGGAAAAATGAGACCAAAAGAAATTGTAGAGACACAAAATGAGTTTTTGGAATCCAGCATGTAGTGTTTTAATGAACGAAGACAAGTGGCCAAAATGCACTAGCCAGCAAAACCTAAACCTGAGAAAGAGAAGTCAAAATACCGAAATAAAAGTAAGATGCCAACCTTCTCGAGAAAAATATCCCGAGGGGGAGAATTGCTATTGTTACGTACCCGTGACTTGACAGTGGTGTACTTGTCACGTGACTGGGGTAGAAGCTATACGGGACTTGAGGTAATGGTTTTGTGATGCTGGAGTGGCATCATTTTCCCGCCAGTAGAGGTCATGTGACAGGTTTATTTTACTGGGTATAAAGCGAGGACCCCTCCCTGTGAGGAGGGGCAGTTCGTGGCTGGATTTGCCATGTTGATTTCATGCCACTGCGTGATTGAATGTTATGACGCAGTTTAGTTGGAAGATGAAGTTTTATTTAATGACTAAAGCTTAACGGGTCATTGCCAGCAGTTTCTTTATAATACTGCTAGTTGAGAATCAGTGGAGAGTGAAGGTCGGAGTTCGGGAGTTAAAAGATCGAGGAGAATCGATTTCGACGGTGACGCAGGTTCGACCTTGTTTAATCCTTATTCGATAGGTATTCGTTGACTGTTCTCGTGTTAATCCCTGTGAAGTAGCAGAAAGGATTGGGACCTTCTGTAAAGGAAAGGTCAGTGCCTTTAAGACGTTTCGTTACGTAAAATTCTTCGTGGGAAACGTTCGATTTGGGAACTGACGCAACACGACGTGAAAGAGAATTTAAATCGTCTTAGAAAGGCTCTCCCTTAAATGGAAAGTGAGCATTTCGAACTTTTGGCAATACTACTTTGAAGAACTGTTTTTGCAACATCGCTTTAAGAACTGTTTAAGCTGCCGCACAGCAGTTACGTGAGTGATATGTTTACTTTTGGGGGGTTTGTTCTCAGTGTTTAATAAACGTGTTGTTTGTTATAAAAACCCTTGCCTAACTCACATATATATTGTTGCTTGAATCCGTAGCACTATAAACATGATGATGGCAGAGGAATACTTTTCCTTGGGGACAAAGCATCCTTTTAGCGATTTTCCTGGTGAGTGCGATAAAACCTTTCGTTTACACTGACTCCATTATTTTCAACAAACTCCGGAGGCAATGTAAAAATTTCTTATATAACGTAGCGTCTACCGCTTGGTCGACAGGCGGCTGAAGACTTTGCTGTCTTGCTGATATTCTTGACCTCCTTCTCGTTGGCTCAGCCCCTCTTAGCACTGTTGCTGGCATTTTTTTTTGCGGGATTTCTGGATTGAATTCTCGTCCCTGATTCCTACGGCGATAATTGCTTGATATCCGCTTTAAACCTGTAAACTGCTGGCATCCCTTTGCTTCCATATGAAGATATTCTTTCTACACTGTCTACAAGCAACAATCCTGTCGAATGCATGCCGACTGTGTCGTATTTGGTGCTGTGGCCCAGGTATGGTTGGCATAGCTGGTCGCGAGAAGTCGTACTCCATTGGTTTGATATTCATTGATTCGTGTTCTCAGCTCCACAACATCACATGCAGAAACTGACGGTATCGTAGAGTTGCACTTCCAGCAGGTCGGAACATATGTATCTGTGAAGGTGACGTTATCCTATTCCGAGTTGGAAGTAGACATCAACAGTCGCTAACGATTGAGCAGCTGTTACTGCAAACATTGAAATGCCATCAATCATAGGAGCACTTTTCCATGCTGTTTGACATCCTCGAGGGACGGAGTTTAATAAAAATGCCTTGAACCGGGTTTCTCCAGTTATCAGTAACTCATTCTGGATAAGACACACTAATGATCAATTCACAAAACTGAATAAAAGTAGATATGTGACGGGGACGTGGCAGGAAAACGAAACCAAGTGCAGGAGTCCGACGCAGAGGCAGGATCAGGAGGTAGAATCTCCGTAGCGGGTGTAGAATCGGGACCAGGTTGGGTCAGGACCAGTGAGATTTGGTTTACGAAGAGATACGGGTCGAAGACTTGGAGCAAGGTTCTTCTCTCTCTGAGAGTCGACCAACAATCTGGCAAGGGCTGACCGAAGCTGTCGGAGTCTTATCCTCTTATGGCTAATGGGAACCAGGTGCTTGTGATTGAAAGGAATTGGGAACAATTGGAAATCGCGTGGGGATTAAGGACCAATTTGAGAGGAATGGGAAAAGGCGGGAAATGTCAGCCAGGACCATGACAGTACCCCCTCCTCAAGGGGAGCCTACAGGCGACGTTCTCGGTTTGTCGGTATGGTCTCGATAAAAGTCCCGGATGAGGGAAGAGTCAAAGATAAAGGAGCGGGGAACACAGGAAAGCTCCTCTGGACCATACACTCACCAATCCACCAAGTACTGGAACCCTCTGCCCCTTCGGCACACATCCAATAAACGTTGGACGGTGTACGCTGGATGGTTTTCAATGATTCGGGCTGGTGGGGAAGCATCGGACAGTGGAAACAAGGGGATGACCGAGAATTGCTTAACTTTGGAAATATGGAAGGTAGGGTGGATGCGTAGGGAACTTGCTATCTTCAGTCGGACCGCCGCAGGATTAACAACCAGTTCATCCCTGAACTGTCCTGGGAAGCAAGGAGCGAGTTTTCAATGCTGATTCTTGAGCGGAATGTCTTTGGCGGACAGCCATACCAACTGCCCAGGTTGGTACTCCGGTGCCGGGGTCCGATGTAGGTCCGCTGTATCCTTGTAGCGATCTGCTGACCGGGCGAGCGCCGCACGTGTCTCCTCCCAAATCCTGCGGCACGGGTCGATATGATCGCGGACGGATGGTATGCAATCTCTGCTTCCTGTGCGGGAAACAACGAGGTCTGGTACCCCAGCCAGTACTGGAACGGGAACTTTCCTACGGCTGAACTCACGAGGGAGTTGTGGGCGTACTCGACCCACGGGAGTTGGTCACTCCAGGTGTCTGGGTTGTTTTCGGTCACGCAACGCAACGTAGCTTCCAGGTCCTGGTTAATCCGCTCCATCGGTCCATTTGTCTGGGTGTGGAAGCCGGATGATAGGCTGACTGATGCAGCCAAGGCTAGACAAAATACTCTCCACACCTTGGGGCCGAATTGGGGACCTCGGTTCGAGACGATGTCGAGGGGGATTCCGTGTAGGCGGAAGACGTGGCGGACAAGGAGGCCAGCGGTCTTTTGGGCCGAGGGGAGTTTCAGTAGGCGTAGAAAATGCACAGCCTTCGAAAATCTGTCTGCCACGGTGAGAATAGTCGTACGTCCGCGGGATTTAGGCAGTCCTGTGACGAAGTCCATGGCGATTTGCGACGATGGACGTCAAAGAACAGGCAACGGGCGAAACAATCCCGCAGGCGGCCGATGATACACCTTTCCCCGGGCATAAGTTGGACATGCTGCGACGTTGGAGTGGTTGTCCTACTCCATGGAGGGCCACCAAAACTGTCTTCTCAGGAGTGCCAGGGTTCGATTACCTCCGGGGCGGCAGGCAAATCGAGTCACATGCCCCCACTGGAGGATCTGAGAATGGACGAGTTCCAGCACATAGAGGCGGTCGCTGGGTCCCATATCTGGGTCCGGGTCACCCCGTCGCGCTTCCTTTACCAAAGACCCGATCTCTCAGTGAGGGAGGCCACCACGCAGGACGGGGAGATGATCGTTTCCGGACTGGAGGTGTCCTCCCTGGAGTCATATTGACCGGAGAGCGCTTTCGACGTTCCGTTCCTGGACCCTGGGCGGTAAGTGATGGTAAACTTGAATCGCCCAAAGAATAATGCTCAACGGGCCTTGCGGGAGTTCAGGCGTTTGGCTGTCTGAATATACCCCAGGTTTTTGTTATCTGTCCAGACGACGAATGGATGCTCTGCCCCCTCAAGCTAGTGCCTCCACTCTTCAAACGCCTGTTTGACCGCGAATAGCTATCGATTTCCCACGTCGTAATTCCGTTCCGCGTGGGACAATCGGCGGGAAAAGAAGGCAGAGGTGTGAACCGTTTTGCCCGTATCCGACCGTTCTGACAGGACAGCTCCTACCCCGGAATCTGAAGCGTCCACCTTCAAGATAAAATGCCGGGACGCTTCCGGATGGATCAGTATCTGGGTTTTGGTAAAGTGCCTCTTTAAGTTAGTGAATGCTGCTTCCGCTTCGGAGTCCCAGGAAAAGGTTGTGAAGGGTGATGTAAGCCCGGTGAGGGGGGCTGCCACCCGAAAGTAGTCCCTGATAAAACGGCGGTAGAAGATTCCGAATCCTTGGAACCATTGGATTTGCTTGCGTGTCGTGGGCTTAGGCCATTCCTCCACCGCACGGATCTTCTCGAGGTCCGCTCTCACCTGCCCGCCTTCGATGATGTATCCTAGGAAGCTGACCGAAGGGACATGAAACTCACATTTCTCCGCCTTCACAAACGGTTTTCCCACAGCCTCTGAAGGACTCTACGGTCATGGCGAACATGTTCTTGCAGGCTGCGGGAAAAGATCAGAATGTCGTTTAGATAGACGAATACGAAACGGTTAAAGAAGTCATTTAACACATCGTTGATGAAGGCCTTGAAAACGGCGGAAGCATTAGTAAGGACAAACGGCATTACAAGATATTCAAAATGGCCCAGAGTGGTGTTAAAGGCTGTCTTCCAGTCATCCCCTTCCCGTATCCTGACGAGGTGGTAGGCATTCCGTAGGTCCAGCTTGGAAAAGATGTTCATTCCGTGTAGCGGGTCGAAGGCTGAACTAATGAGAGGTAGTGGGTACTTATTCTTAACAGTTAAATTGTTAAAGCCTCGATAATCGATGCAGAGGCGAAGCGAGCCATCTTTCTTTTCCATAAAGAAGAACCTGGCGGCCACAGGGGAGGACGAGAGCCTGATGAGGCCCGATGCGAGGGACTCGCCCTGGTATTTCTCCATGGCCTCCCTGTTTGGTCGCGATAAATTATAGAGGCGACTGGTGGGTAGCAGGTCCCCTGGAATAAGTTCGATGGCACAGTCTTAAGGGCGGTGCGGAGGTAGGATATCAGCTCGTTGTTTGCTGAACACCTGACCCAGGTCGTGGTATTCAGCAGGTACCCTGGAGTAGTTAAGGTCTTCGGAGACCGGCGAGGTCGCCCGAGCCTCCCTGAGAGGTGGGGTTGAATGTAGACAGTTGGGGCGGCATGCGGGACTCCATCTGGCTATCCTCCCGGCTGTCCAGTCGATCTGGATATTGCTCTGAGTCAGCCATGCGTAACCTAGGACTACCGGGGCTCTGGGTGACTGAATGAGGCTGCAACGTACTTTTCCCGATGATTGCCGGAAAGAGTCAAGGTCAGGGGACGCGTACAGTGGGTCACTCGAACAAGCAGTCTCCCTTCCAGGGCCCTGGCCTCCAGGGGGCTGGTTAACGGCTTCCGCAGTATCCGGCCTGGGTGGCTATGCCCTCGTCCAGCAGGTTGCCCTCCGCACCGAAATCCAGCAGAGCGGATAGCGACAGGGACTGCAGCTGATATTTCACGGTTACCGGGATCTGCATCCGTGTCTGGTGTGCTGAAGGGAGCATCATTCGCCTACCAGGGCTCCCTCTTTAACTGGTGAGCCCTCCCCTTTTGGCCGCTGAGGGCAGGTATCACGGAAGTGGCCTGGTTGGCCGCAATAGTAACAGGCCCTAGCTCTCCACCTCCGCGTCCGTTCGGCTATGCAGAGCCTATTCCGTCCAGGCTGCATCGGTTCTTCTTCTAGGACGGTGTGGACAGATGGAGCAGGAAGAACAGAGGAGCAGGAACGAAACTGTGGGGAGCCGAGAAAGTCGAATTGGTGGAAGTCGGGGAAAGTGCGTTTACCCGAGGAGCTGGGTGACTCGTACTGTCGCTCCGACGCTCCCGCAACCGGTCGTCCAGCTTGATCGCTAAAGAGATTTGCGCATCTAGGCTGTCCGTGTCGTCTTTCGCTGCCAGTTCGTCCTTAATCTTTTTCTGCGAGACCCTGTCGGAACACCTCCTGTAGGGCCTCGTCGTTCCATCCTGAGTCTGCTGCTACGGTGCGGATTTCGATGGCATATTTAGCCATACTCCGTTGACCTTGACACAGGGGCGGCAAGCGACTGGCGGAGTCCTTTCCGCGAAGGGGCTGTTCAAAAACCTTCCGCATCTCCGAGCTGAAGGTGGGGAAGGAGGCGCAAACCTCAGGTTGGTTGTCCCACATAGACGTAGCCCATGCCAAGGCATCCCCTTGCAGAAGCCCCATGACGTACACGATCTTAGACTTATCTGATGCATATGTCCGTGATGTCACGTGATGAAATATTCCAAATCGAATTTAAAACAACCCGCGGTTCGTGACGCAATTCTAATTTTTATTTTTGATGCAACATTATTGTTACTGGACGGAGGTGTGAGGCTCCAATAGTTTTGTTTATTGCAAGTTCATTTTTTTCCCTTGCAGTCCAGTATCAGAGAGTGAAGTCATTTTCGGAGGTATCCGAGTTCAAATGACGGGATAAATTCATGTCGTTCAGCATTTTAGGTAATGGTAGACCGTGGACTTCCTTCAGAAATTGAGCCATGCACTTTTGAGTTGAGCCTTTGTAAAGTCAGGAAGGTTTGTGTCGTGACCACCCTCCAGTCAAAAGGTCGATACTTAGAAGAAATTGTTTTATTTTCGAGGAAGTCTCTTCATACTGAGCATATAAAACCCATGGACTTTTGAATTTATCTTTTTAAGTCTGTGAGTGGAAGAAAACTCGTGAAAAACTGTTTCTAAGTGTTAATGCTTTTGCCACCAAACCGATAACTTCCGGTTAAGTCAGTCGTTTGTTTACTTTTCTAAGAACGAGCAGAGGTTAGTCAATCTCAGGATTTATTTTAAACCCTGTCTCAATTTCATATTCATTACTGCTGCATTTGTAACATTGCGCCTGAATTTGTTTGAATTTCCGGAAGTCCACCCACCAACATTTTTCACCTGCACCCATCCAGTCTCTCCTGTTAAGGCAGACTTTGAACATCTTTGTAAATCTCTCAAGCACCCTTTTCATCCCAACTATCGCCAACTGCTCTAAGGTGACTAGAACTTTAGGAATTAATGTTGCTGCTGTCGCGCAGTTATAACTACTGGTAAGCAAGGCATTCTTTTCAGTGCATTTACACATCCAAGAAAACATGCACTTTTGCCCAAATGCCGCTGTTCTATGAGTTCAACCTACCACGTACTGAGTAATTCCTAGGCTGGGATATCTTATTGAAATGCATCACATTCCGCTTACCTGAATTGCAATCGAAACGTGTTTCTTGTTTGCCCAGCAAAAGCAGGGATCTGTCGATTTCGGAATAACCAATAGGAGTGAACTGTCAACAGTTTCCAACATGATACATTTCATTTACCCTGATGACTTGTCCTATTAAGTACCTGATCTCTCTTTATTTGCGGCACATCGGGGTTGATACTGTGCGCTTCATTTGTAGAATGTCTTATACTGATATATCGTATCGACTTTTTCTTCTATTGATATATAGAAGCAGTCGTAGGTTATTTGACCCATCGAGTGTACTGCCCCATTTCCTAACGGCAGATTCACATTTCCTCCCACCGCCAGTGTTCTGACTTCTTCCCATTCCCCCGCAAATCCTGACTGATCTATTACATATAAATGTTTGCCTTCTATATGCATAACTTCTTGTCCTCCACACCAGAGTATGGCTATGATTCACAGAGACTCATCGCTCTCTGCTGAAAGAAATTCCTCCTTATACTTTTTTTTTCCTAAAAGGCCAACGTTTATTCTGAGGTGGCGTCTTCTGTTCTTAGAATCTCTCTCTTTCATGAAGGGAAGAATCTTCACTATAAACACTCTATGAAGGCTTTCACTATTAGATAGATTTCAATGTCATCACCCCTCGCCCTTCCGACTTCCTGTGACTGGGCATACAGAATCATTAAACGTTCCTTATATGTAAGCCTTTCAAACTTCAAATAACTTTCGTGAACGTCGTCGGAATCCGTTCCAGTTTGATTGAATGAATGACATTTTATTTCGGTCTGTACAAACAAACAAAAACGTATCAATTTTAAGGATTATTTCTTAACGATGATTTCATAAAACAACATTAAATAATAAAAATAATCTTTAAATCATACTGAAAGTGAGCAGACTGAAGCTACAGCTTATTGCGCCTACCTCTCTTACTCATCAGTGGTGATTTATAAGTCTGTGGCCTAATGTAGAAGGAGTCAATTTTAGAAAACCTAGTACATTTATTTTTCAACATAGTCCCCTCCTAAAGAAATACAGTTCCAAGTATTATTTGTCTGCATTACACCCATTCATTTTAAATTGATTATTTTATATTTGTTCATGAAATTATTCTTAAATAACTTTTTAAATTGTTAAGAGTGGTATATATTTTTTTAAATTCTTACTACAATTGTTCCATACATTCACTCCTTGTCTGAAATACAATGATTATTTTTTTAACATTTGTTCTTATCCTCTAGTTTTGAAGTATACCTATTACTCTTTTTTCATGTTGACTTTCTTTCATTTCAAAACAATCTTTAGATACTTTGTGGTAACTGACCATTTTTATACTTTATACATAATATGTATTATTCCAAAATCTACGAAATCTCCGAATTTTAACGTGTTTATTTGAATAAATAGTGGATTGATTGGCTGATAATAACTTGTCTTATGTACAGTTCTTCTGAATTTATTTTGGAATAGAAAAAAATGAGTTTGTAATTGCTTTGAAAGTATTTCCCCATACCTCTGCACAGTAAGTCATGTAAGGGACTAAGGGAACAGAATGCAGATTTCACCATGATGCTCCAAATGAGGCTTCAGCAATGTTTTATAAACTCTGTACATAAAATCTTTGTTTTTATATACAAGACCTATTAAATTGTATGTTAACATCGCACTTGCCTTCCTCAACGCAGAATCAACCTGCATATTAAACTTCGGGAAGCGTGCACAAACAATCCCTATTTTTTTTTGTCTGACCGTTTGAATTATTTTGTCTATCCATTGAGTAAATTGTCAAAACTTTCATTTCCCTTACGTTTCCCCACATTGTATTCCATTGCCCCTTTTTTGCCCTTTCTACTAACTTGGCTAAGTACATCCGTAGCCTGCCTACGTTCTCAAACTTCTTGTCACTCTGCCCACCTTCGTATCCTGTAAGGGCAATATGTCCATAATTCAAGTGATTAACAGTTAATGTGTAAACAATCGGTCATAACACTCCACTCTGTAACACCACCGGACACTAGCAGTCAATTAGAAAATGCTCCCGTTATTTTCTTTCTTTGCTGTATCGGAGAATCGTGTTTAAGTCACTTCATGGTGGTTCTGGATATTCTGGAGTTGAAAAGACCTATGGCTTTCTCAGGGAACGGTTTTATTGGCCCGGAATTAGCCGAAGGTCAAAGAATACTACAAATCTTGCATTCGATGCACTAGGAGGAAGACATTGTCCCACTTATAGATTGCGGGCTCCATTGACCTGGAGGGGTCAACGTATTTTACATCTGGTCCACAGCTACAACTGCAAACAAAATGAAAATGGCAGGTACTTGCCACATTATCTGATGTTCGGGCACGAGGCGAGGTTGCCCATCAACCTTTGTTTTAGGGCCGGCGAGGAAGACCTACTACCGAAGATTTATTTTAAGTATGTTTCCATTAAGAGAAGGGAGCTTAAAAGGGCTCATGAACGAGCTGAGATCGTAGATGCAAAAAGGAAACAAAGAAACAAAGAAATAATGATCGAAAGTTTTGTTAATCCCAAGTCAAGCAGGCAGACCACGTCCTCTGAGGAAATTTGGGTTACTTGGGAAGCATATGTTGGCTAAACGGTAGGTGGCTTCGCCCTATGAAGTGAAGATTGACATGCCAGAGATAGTAATTTTCCGTGTGAAACTAGGATGGGAATGGGTCTGCCATGATTCTCGATCGGAACCATCTTCTACCTCTGGGACAAGAGCAGCGGGTTGACCCAGGGAGTTTAAACCTAGTAAGTGGATTCGGACGCGGCGCGAGTGTCTGATCGAACAAAAGCATGAGAGATTAGTCCGCCCCCCACCCCCGAATCGGATACTAATTGGGAGAATGAGTAAATGGGCGTGTTATATTCTGCTTTTTGCTAATTTCCCACTGATTGAGGAAGAGATTCCCAATCATTCTCAAGTTGTCAGTTGGATTCAGGGTGACGGCATAGTTGGCGGGTGCGATCTGTGGACAGCCGGATTCAGCGGGACACTGCACGGGTTGGAGTGGGGCTCCGCCAAGCGTTCCGAGTTTCAGGAGGACACGAGTTTGTGGCTTTGCATGTCAGATTATCGATTTATAACAGTTCCATGAGGACTTCACTAAATTTGGTGGAGCAGATTTTCACACCCTCGGAGGGTGTCACTGCTTATATTTACTCTTAAATTAAGGCATATGAATATCGGTGAGACCATGAGGGCAAGCAGCAACAGTTTCCTGGGCCGAAGGTACTGAGAAGGTTTACACACCGACATTGAATTGCGCTTACTAGAAATGCAGCCTCCGGGCTGCATCGTGGCTGAGTAGTGCTGATAGTTCTCACTTTCAGCGCACCGCTGGCGAATAGGAGAGTTGAATGTGTACTTCTGTACCTGGCAGAATACAGCCTCTCCAACAGCAAGCCTCCAAAAGTGCCTCCTTTCTTGTTACACACGAAAACTCTACTCCCTTCGGACTACGACTTAGTAACAGAGGACGGGGAGGAGATCTGGCCCGTGAACACCTATCATGTAGGATGACAGGCCTCTGCTCAAGGACAGGTGCTGGTGAAACAAATTGTTCAACGAGATTGCTTTGCTGTCCTTTGAAGGTAGTGGGCTATCACAGAGGCAAAATGGTTTCGCATAATTCGCAGCATGGTATGGCCAGACGGTACGCGGGAATTGCTCTAGCTAAGCTACTCGCTAGAAGAGTGAACATTTTGCTGTGATTGGTCAAGAATGCAGCGACTACATTTCTGACAAGTGGGGCTACCGTTGGGATCTGTCCTGAAAAAGTGTTGGGGATGTAGAATATTGACCTATACGCACGTCTTGACGGGTTTCCGGTGAGTTTCCTTTTGAATTTGAGTAAACCGTCGAGATGTATTGAGGTAACAGCTGAAAGAATTATTTATCAACGAATACTGTCGAATATTTGTTGAACAGGTGGCTTTGAGAAGTCTAATTTGCTGGTAGAAGAATAATTGAATGCTATTTTTTATGGCTTTCTCCAAGCCAGTGGTTAACGAGCTTATTCGCAGTCAGTATAGTATGAATAACATGAAAAACCCGTGAACCCCCCTTTAAAAACAAATATGCTGAAAATAAGTGGCAAATAAAAAAAAAAATCATGGTAAGTGCAAAGTGGACCAGGCAGAATTTTAAAATCAGGCAAACACAATGAAAATCAAAGTAAGACATCCCCATTCTCTCACGCCAACAGCATGTATGTGTGTATCTTTGCATTTTTGCTTCTTCCAACTGTCTCCTTCTCTCTCTCCCTCTCTCTCTCTCTCTCTCTCTCCTCTCTCTCTCTCTCTCTCTCTCTCTCTCTCTCTCTCTCTCTCTCTCTCTCTCTCTCTCTCTCTCTCTTTCTCTCTCTCTCTCTCTCTCTCTCTCTCACACACACACACGCCCACTCTCTCTCATACACTCTTTCCCTCTCTCTTGCCTTTTTCCCACAGTGTCTCTTCTTTTTACTATCCGTCTAACGCTCCATCTATGTATCGATCTAACGAGCTGTCTATCTTTTTCTCTTGTTTTCTTAATTCTTTCTTGTTTTCTTCGATTTAGCATGCTTGTTTCTTTCTACAATTTACTCATCATCAAACTGGTAGTTTCTGTCTTCCTGATGTTGTTCATTTGCTGTGTTTATCATCCTTCCTGGATTGACAATTATAGCATGCTTCACCTCATGGTCATCTTGTGGTAGTATGGATCGGAACTGCTCCAACAATTCCAAAATTCTGTTTAATCGTCCATATCTGTGCCACCGCAGGGATTTCAACATCGGTTGACCGTGACACTGTGAACTATACTTGCAAACAGGAACCTGAAAAATGCATGTTTTCGGGCGCAAGGTTTAAATAAAAATGTGGGCATATCGCATTTGATCAGTTTCTTATTTATCTACCTTTGAATTGTTATCTTGATAGTTATTTGGTTGTTATCTCCATTCGGTGCAATTTGATTTCTGTCTCCATCATGTTCCCCGTCAATCGACGGTTGAGTTCCGGGATACTGCTTGTGTTCTGTGCAAAGCTGAAAACGGATTTAAAGCAGACGAAATGCAGGATAAATAGAAAAGGGTCCGAGAACGCAGTACTATTGGCAATCGATGGTGAGGTTGAGCATTAGGCTTTCCAGTTTATTGCTTAATTATCTTCGTCCTCATGTCAGTTGCTGCCCGTCATTGAAGTTTAATTCTAGGAGCTGATAGACGATTCTGTTCAGATATATGACTTTGAAGTGCAAGCTTTCGTCAGCACCTTAATGTCTGAGGAATTGTTATCCACATTTTCCAGGGATGAGTGTATGCAAATATGACGCCATGAGTCGTAGTTCAGTTTCAACAGTAGAGAACTGCGTTGGCTCCTGGATGTACTGAAGCTACCACTGTCTATTAATTCACGAAGGTGACGTCAGAGGCACTATAACTTGTTTACCTTGATGCTACTGGTCCTAGCATAGAAGGAACCCTGAGATTCGACTCGGAAGTTACTTACGATTCATCACATGCAGATCCCACACACGTTGGTCTGTGCATTTGCTGAATAATCGGCTGGGGATTTAATATTTACTATTTCTGCGACTTCCATTGGAGAAAGATCGGAACGTAAAGACAAGCCATATGCGAAGTATCTCGCTTTCAAACTATCACATACAAACGGGTCTCCCAAGGGAGTATGGGTCCCTCTCTCTTGAAGTTTCCCACTGCACAAAGCACCTTGTGTAGAAGGGACGGCATCCTCAGCCATCTTTCGTCCTGCCTTCTGCCATCTTCCGACAAATACGACATCCGCTCCCACTAGAGTCCCTGAGAAAACATCTCTTTCTCGTGTTCTGTAGAACCTTCTCCCAGTTACACCATCGTGGTTTGGTGACACCACGTTCCTAAGTTGAACAACAAAGCTTCCAATCTTTCGTTCAATTGTAAAATGAAATACCTACGAGACGGTAGTAAAAATCTGAAACAGGGTGTTACACACTTCCCCACATAGTCATGTCCTCGTGACTTTGAAACATATTAAATCATTTATTAACACAGTTTTTAAAGATATTTGTGATATCCGGACAACCAATGCATTTGTGAATGGCAGTGACGTATTTCACAAGGATAGACCGAACACTCTATTCCCGCATTACGTCATATGCCAGACTATCCACAGGCCTCTGGATTCGCAGAGACCTCAGTATTCTAATCCCTGATCCTACACATTCAAATTACCTTTCGGTGCCGTCTACAAGTGGACACCTTTCCCAGACGATCATTCATGTCTTCCAGCGGCTCGGTTCCCTCTGTTCCATGACCGAATTTTTCTTCGGTCAGTTTCAGCCGACTTTGCCAAGCATCCTCATCATCACTCGTCCTACCCGAAGAGACATCTCTTGGTGGGTGCAGACGTGTGGCAAGTGCTCCAGGATTAACTACCATCAGTCTCCGTGGTTGAAAACCTATCTTCTCGGCCGAACTTAGTTTCTATTCCTCGGACATTCTAGTAAGGTCTGGGGTTCCTGTCGCTCTGTGTTCGATCCAGGGCGGAGCATGATAGGTTTCTGGACTGTGAATAATGTCAGGTACCCCGACATCCACTTCCGAAAACTCAGCTTCAATGCCAAGTAACCATCGTACGGATACTCATCAGTGGGAAGTCCACGAATCCCAACCGCACTGAATGGCGTCAATGATGAATGAGTGATATATCGATTGTAAAATCATCTGTAAAGCAAACGAATTTGACAACCTGTGTCAAATATGGCTCTAACTTAAATGCTTTCAATCCGTATGGTTTCATCATAGCTTGGTCCCACGAAACGTTCTGGAATCGTGTTAAGGAGTTTAGTGTTCCCGTTGATATACAGACAGGAAAGTAAAGTCCCGAGAACGTCTGATGTGTCGATCGGAGGGTTCACCTCTTTTCTTCCCTGTTTCATTAATCGCCGATTTATTTTCCGAAAATTTTCCTGTCATCACACTTTCGTTAGAAATATCTGTTTTCTCCACCCGTTGTAACAAGATAAAACGGGAACCCCTGTGGTGAACGGATCGCGCTCTGTAGCAGCCCTTGCCTTGATACGTCCCACCAGTCGGTCTGACCTCCTATCAGCCGTGCCAGTGTTATTAACAAGGGGATCCCGTATTACCTCTAATTCTGACGTATCGGTGCAGGAGTGAATGTCTCACGCGGGATGCGTCTGCGTTTCTGACTGAGGAACGACAAGCAGTGAGATAGAACTGTCGTGATTCACCAACATGCTGTTAACTTTTATGCTGCAATTCACATGCAAGATTAATTCAGAACTATGTTTGTCAAGTGAGAATCTTTTGTTACCAACTGGCATCATATGCTTAAATAGTAAATTGCAATTTCTGGGAATGTTCACTGATTGCAGCAGGTGATCAATATTTCAACTGTGGTTCCTCACATATCTGTTCAGATTATTTTTAGTCTCAGTAGGAATCTCTGGTGATCAGTTTGCCTCTCAGGAACTATCAGAGATAATAACCAGATAACAATTACAGCACGGAAACAGGCCATCCTGACCCTTCTAGAACGTGCCGAAGGTTGTGGAAGTTCCAAATTCCATTGTTATGGAAGGACATAATATAGAAGGGAACTTTAATTATTGGGCAATGCTTAATGCAGATGTTGCTTCCTAGTACCCACAGTGTACCAGAGAAACGCTGCGATATCTACTGAGGAGATTAAGTCCTTCTTATGCACTTCAGACGCCCAATTTAAAAGATTGATATTCCGGAGTGCATGCTGGAGACATTTCTCTGATTACTTAAAGTACTCCGGAGCTGTTTGCTCCACCTCGGTCATGTGTCACTGCATTACTACTAACCGATGTTACAGTAGAATTAAGAAAATCATTAATATGTATTACGGTTGTTTGTGAGATAAACAAAACAATAAATTCATCATAGACAAGATGCAAATTTTGGATTATTCTGGACAATAAGAACTACAGGCCGTCTTTGGTAAAAAACGAGAAGGTGTACAAGAAGAAAATAAAACAAGAGGGGTAAGCAAAAAAGACAGAAGATGAAAGAGAGGCAGGAACACGTAGGACTGCATAAATCGGAGTCTGGTGCCATGGATTGCATTAGGAAGATAATCCAGACACGTTCATAGATCCAGGCATTTGTCATTTTGCAGTCGAGCTATTTCGGCAATAGTAAAATGAAGTGTTGACATTTTATGGACGGCTGGAAAAGATGGGCGCCATAATCCTGTTTTCCAGAGATAATGATGGGTCTTACAACATGTCCTTTTATTTTTTATTATACCAGTCTTCGTAAAATAGGTGGGAAATTCAAAGTTTTATGTCTTACGGAAATTTATTCTCAACGTACGTTCACGTCACCACATAACATACTGTGATACAGTTTTCTCTGTGGATACATAGCAAGTGTACAGAATATTAACAACAACATAATAAATAAAATTCAACCAGAGGGAAGAAGATGATCAACGGCAACGTAGAAGAAAAAATACGAAAATCTAATCATAAATTAGCAATAAATATCGGGACCATAAGATGATATACTGGTTGTTCTTGTTAGTTTTCGTGTTCGAAACAAAGAGAGGTTGACTTACGCGCATCGAACTGAAAGTAATAATAATCTAGCCAATGTCTATCCGTCCAGAGGTTCTCCTTTTCGTCACATTTACCTTTACAACAACTGGTACGTCCTCTTACTGTTCACTCTGTTTTCTGTTCCAGTGTGGAACTAATTTCATCATTCCAGCTGCTTAATTTATCTGATTGTAAGGATATTGGTGCGACTTGAGTTCAGTTGCAACTTCTCCATTCTGTTCAAGGTCCATCGTCAATATTGTTTAGGATTGTATTATTTCATTTGCAGTACAGCAGTACAGAAATGTGAAGAAAGAAATACCTTCCAAAAGTACTGCCCAGACCACGAGACCGACATTTCACTGCAATGACATTCTACTCTTACCTTCAGTTGTCCGTAGCAGAGGCAAGAATCTGAAGATCAGCAACTTTGCATTCTGGCTTTCCAACTTCGTCATTAGGTACATCGAGTTTATTTTACCCAAATATTTTAACATAGGTATTTACATTCAATATCCAAATGCCACAGCGGTTTCTCTAATTATCTGTTCCGCTGTGGTATACCTGCACTGTAAACCTAATTTACTAAGCAGAAGGTCAAGGTATCCAGCTGCAAATACCGTAAAAAAGTCGAGTTCTACATTATACTGAAACTGGTCTTTTTCGACGAGAGCAAACCATACGTGCTTTACGTTGTCTCCAAATAAATGGACAGAAAGCGTAAAAAAGGACTGTGCTGAAATTCAGGAGATTTAGGAAAGAGTCCGAAGAGCAGGCCATCCAAAGTAGCCATCGCTGGTTTTCACCCTGTGCCACGTGGTAGTCATAAATCGAATGGAATGACGGTAGAGTCAGATGTGTGGTTGAGCATCTGGCGTTACAGACAGCTGGAAACAAACGACAGGCTCAAGCTGCATTAGACAATGGCTGGCGACTGGTCGGTTGCCAGTGGGAACACTAACTGGTTTCAGGGGTCTGTGATGCGACTGGACAGATTACTAGGGAAAATAATATATGCATTTCAACCAACAAAACTATTGGCTATTTAGGAGGGACTACTCAAGAAATCGTGCGTGCTGATAGCCACGCTGTCTGACCATATGTGCTGCTGTGACGGACAGTGTTAACATTTGGAGAATTTTACATTTGGCAGTTCAAAATAAATTGCTTTACTGGGGCTAGCGAAATGGAGACGTTACCGTATTGCTACCAATTTCCATAGACCCTTAATTTCATAGCTTCTCCGTTTACTGCTGCTCTCCCGACCTAATTCCCTTAGTGGAAGGAATGACACATGGAGAGAACAATAGTACTTTGTAATGGATCGTGATAACGCATTCCATTCCATTAACCTGTCGCCAGAGTCACAGGATCATATTACTTGTACATGTGAAGCAGATGGTACGGATTTACCAGATTACCGCAGGAAAATATGCATTGCCCTACACTATATCTTGGACTGAAAGCGTAAAACAACAGGGAATATGTTCGATAGGCTGATCTATGTCGATGACATTCTGCTAAGAGCTTCCACCGATTATGGGGATGCTCAAGCCCTAGAAATACCAGTAAATCATATGAAGGACCGCGAATGAGTAAAGAATGCACAGAAAATACAGCGGCCCAGTCATACAGTGCAGGATTTGGCTATGCAGTGCGTCAAATGACTTCAGGTAAGCTTGAGCATTCCCCTCCCCAGTTTGACGCCAATGCTGTTTGAGAACCTCAATACTGATATTGTGGTAGGGTGCAGTAAGGTTGTATAACGAAACGGAAGTGGAAAATCACAGAGCTGGCAAATAAGTGTTCTTACGGAATCAGTAAATTGATAGAAAGATTTGCCCACATACCTATGCATAGGATCAGTACAGAAGCTGCCGACCGCCCACACCTGAGTCTCCCTCCCCTATTACTCGAGGTTTACCGGATGAACAGTTCTCTGCAGCAATCAAACTTCATACCTGATTTACTTACGGCTTGAGTGCATAGATGTCGGATGCCATAGGTTGGGAGCTGCCGCGCTGATTCCATTCTGAGGTGTAGTAATGCATCAGCAGGGAAAGGGCAGTTACAGCCAAAGAGCTGAACTTGTAGCAGTTGCCTTACCATTGCAACAAGAATCGAGTGAGGAGCAGAAAAGCACAGACTCATGTGCAGTTATGAATGGAATTGTATGGTGCATGACAAGGTGGCGGCAGCAAATGCAGCAGGTAGGGGAAACTTTCGAGGGAACAGGCAGTTTTTGAAAACGGTTCGGAAGAGACAAAATGATTGAAGACAACAGTTTTGAATAGAAAAGCTTAGCAGAAAGGTAACTCTTTAACCATCTTCTTTCATAATGAACTGTAAAAGCAAATTCAGGAATGCCCTGCCTAAAGTCCCGAATTCCGTGCGATGAAGCAAGAGCCACGCAAGATCGAAGAACATTTGGAAATGTGTATCACAAAGAAGCTGTATGTCTACAAGTCTACACAATGAAATAAGTTATTATTGCATGTGGTGTTATTTAACATGTTAAAAGCGGAGTAGTGGCTGTGAAGTCCAATCTTTAGATTAATCGGGGGAAGGAAGGTTCTTGTCCAGACCAGGTATGGAAGATTGATTTTATCAGATACCTGTCACAGCTTCAACGATTTAAGTCTTCGCTTCCTATGGATTGCACGTTCAAATCTATCAATGTCAATTCCTTGCACAGAGCTGATTAGGATTGCACATTGAATTGTTTTTACAGAAGTTAACTGGTATAATGGGCCGAGCAAAAAAAATGCAGTTACCAACAGATCCCAAGTCACGCTGCAAATATTAGAAGTTTTGGCTTCTCGTGGAGGAATTAATAGTTTCACATTCTTTATTACCCCCAAGCATCAGTGCTAATTGAAACAGTGAAACGATATTGAAAATAACAGATTTGTTTATTAATGCCGGCTCACAACTTAGTTAGGGATTTTTACATTATTTAAAGTGCGCTTTGAAACCATCATCGGAAAAGTTTTTGTCGTGGTCCGTACCTTTATAAACAGATGTAACTGGCTGCACTGTCGTTGGTATTGGATTCATTTAGTAATGGGTAATAAAATTACAGGGTGGACGTTGAAAAATCAGTTTGAGTTAAATTTCAAGAAAGTAGACAACAGTCCCAATTGATATTAACGTTCAAAATATCAGCAAGGCTTACCAAGTGGACAGAACTCTCATTTTATTTCTCAGTGAGGTATTGGTGTAGTCTCTCCTCAACCAACACCGACCAAGCTCTTGTTTGTGCTAGTGGTCCTACTGCGATGGTGTGCAGGCGCAGATTTCAGCAGATGAGAACGAGCAGTTTCACTATTTCACAATTACACCGTTGGGCCACGATCTGTATTTTTCCAGCGGAATCATTCTGCCTGCAAGTTTCTGAAAAGGGCAAAAGGCGGGAATCTTCACAGCTAGTATCCAGTTATTTCTGTTGAACACGAGACCTGAGGTGCCTGAGGCAGCACGTTCAGACATGGTCTACACGACCACACCACACTTCTCTTCCTGATGCGATGAAAATATTTTACAAACGGATCGATGTTGGGAACGATTATTGCCGAAGAAGGAATCAATCACCATTGTCACGTCAGAGCAAGATGTCTGGACGCTGCTGAAGTAAGGAAAGTCCTAAACAGCAGAGTTTGTTAACTTACGTAGTCACGTGCTGAGTGTAAGCGCAGATATTCTATAACTTCTATATGTTTTTGTTAAAATCTGTAATATTCTTCTGTTCCCGTAGGATTCCAGTGGTCCACCATCTTACAGATGTCCGAGCTGGAGACAGCAAATTGGTTTAACCACCACGTTTAGTGGCATTGTATTCACATTACTTTCAGCGGCAGTTTATGGAACGCGTTAAGACACTTCTTCCGCAGCTTTGGAAATTTTACAACTTGCCTTTCGCGTAAATCGGTGCAATGATAATGTCATAACCTCTGCACTACACTCCGTCGTGACCGCGCTGTAAATTGTTGTCTCACATTATAAGACGTTGTTTATCGTCATAAATCAGTTATAATACTACTATATATCAGAAGATGGTGGGAACATTGCCCTTATATTTTCTTAGAACTCCGCTCTATAACGTGATAATGGATTGCAGACTAAGCGGACTTGCATTGATTTCAAAATGGGCTAGGAGAACTACAATCAATAAACTGTATGGAAGTGCATTGTCAAGAACTTTTGCAGAAAGAGTAAACGTGCAGACTATTTCGGAGTGATTGGACAAATCTGAAGTGTATGGGAGTTCAGTGTCCGAGTGTAGGATTTCCTAAACTGTAACTTGCATTTGCGGGTGGCATAAGTAAAGCAGAATGAATGTCTGAACTGGTTTCCGGAACAAAGATGTGATCGTTAGTTTTATGTGAGTGTGGGAACCTCATGGAACTGATCGAAATTTGAAAGGCCTAGAGAGAGCTGAGCTGGAAGTTATGCATCCAATAGTGGGAAATACTAGGAGTGGAGGAAAACAAGACGTCTCTATAGGCAGACATGAGGTAAAATTTGTTTGCCAGAGGGGAAATGATTCCGTGTAATTTATTGACGCAGACGGCTGCAGGGATGAAGTCATTGCACATATTTAAAGCAGCGATATGTTCTTGATTATAACTGGATTCAAATGTTTAGAGAAGAAGATAGAAGAATGGAGCTGAGAGGAAAGGTGATTCATCATGATCGATGTCGGAGCAGGCCTGATGGACTCAGTGGACTAAATCTGCTCTTATGTCTACAGTCTTATGATATTAGGACAATACATAATTTTCCCAGTCTCAACGCCCTAGTCAGTTTTTATCCCACTTATATAGAATATTTATAGGATAATTGGGATAAGACATATTTTTCTTTTCCTTTACCTCAATATCGCATGTTGAGACATTGATTTTAATTACTACCTGCAACGCATTTCTTTGAAAAATAAACCTCGTATTTTCGATTCCGCATTTGCTTTCACTTGTACTGCTTTAATATACTCACATGACGAAACGTCCTCTAGGTCTAAAGTGCAAATCATGGTTTCTTTATATAGTACTTTCTTATATCTTATGATAATAAACTAACTCCAATTTAACCTCTTCGGTGTAGTAACAATGATACTACCGCCTTACAGCTCAACGGGATTTGCGATGAAATTAGATGATATTCTTATTTTGTCAATATAAATTTTATATGGGGAAAAACATTCATACCGATAGATTATCTTCTAAGTTATGTAGGCATTCATTATACTCTGAGTATGGCTCAGATAAATCAGAGCTCATTCCATTTCAGTCCATTCCGATTCCGACTAGCATGACTTTTTTCCTTTATTGTTTATATCTAAGATTAGCTTACAGTCTGAGGACTATTTGGAATATGTACACGTTATTTTGTCGTGGTATTCAATTGTTCACTTAATTTCATGTGTCACCCGAAATAAATGCATGTGCTGGTGCAGAACTTACGAAGCTGCAGCAAATATCCGCTAGGTTGGAAAATAAATCATGGGTCTTTAGATTTGAAAGCAAATAGATGGAGTTATTTCAATAGTTGCAAATTCAGAATCTACACATCATATGGCAGCAACAACTAAAGGAAAATACACAGTTTAAGGTAAATTGGTGTACGTGATTCCACTCTCTATCGCGCAATCTCTTTGTAGGTTTTACCGAGCCTCCTGCAGACTCTACTTGCCAGCAGAAGTTACCCACAGTCAAATAGTTGAACAGGAATACCATGCGGAAGGTTAAGCAGGAATTTAATAATTGCGCTAAACTATCACTGAAATTACTTTCATTCAAATTGTTTTATTGTTTATATTGCTTTATCGCAATGTATAAATGTCATATAAATAAAAAATATAAACTGACGTTTTTCGTTGTTTGTTTCCAAACAAAAATCTACGCAACGTGTTGCCAGTAGGATTGTTTTCTCGATAAAATATCTTTGTTTCTTTTGCGAGCTGAAGATGGCAATGAAAACGTTGAAGGTGAACGTGATCGTTCAGCAGACGGACGTTTCTTCAGAGGTAAACAGCAACATGATAATGAGATTGCAGATCGGAGTTGTGGACAGGATACTCATTGGGAAAAAATACAACTCCCAAAAAGGTTATTAATACTTGGGTGAGCGTACCAGGAAATCTATCACCTCCAAGAGCTCCGTGTGCCCAGTGATGCATTTCGTTACGATGGTAACGGTGGAAAGGAAAAGGATTCACCGATCTGACTCAGCATTTAATTAGAAGCATGCAATTAAATTCGATAATCTATCTGTTACATCGGCAAATGGAAGTCATATATTAACTGAAAGATATTTGTGTATTCATCCGCAATGTTATCAACTTTAATGGGGAATAGACAATCAAAAATAATATATGACATTTAGCACACCAATGGAACTTTGGCGTTGGTAATTCAATGGTAGTATTTTAAACTGCAAAAGAGGTATTCGCTTCGGGTGGAATGCAATCATAAATGGGAAATGGAAGAAAAATCAGCCACAATAAACTAAAAGTTAGATCAAATATCAGAAGTGATCAAAAGCCAGCAATAGACGGATGACTGTTTACTTTCAAAGTTTTTTTGGTTTTTTGTATCCCCGAGATTATTCCTGTAATTCCACCGTGGTTTTCATACATACAGAGCAACAAAGAATTAAAGTACATTCACGCTGCTGTACAGGCACCCAGTGAGAAAGACGAACAGAAGGGTCCAAATGGCAGTCTGTGAAGTACCATAGCAAGAACATGTTTTGCAACCACAATTTCAATTACAGCAAAAAGTCCTATAAAACGTGTGTTTTATCTTTCTAGATCTAAGATTTAGTTTATTATTATGGATCACTGTAGTAGTGAAAATCAATTCAAAGAGAAAGAGGGAACCAAAATATGTGAGTGTCTACTAATCTCTATAATAGATATAAAAAGACTTTTGCTGGATCCTTCTATTTTCGTACACATCCGTACGAAGCATAAACACAGTGAATTAGTTCCAAAAGTTGTGTTTCTTTTTAATAATGCTCCAAAATGTTCCGTTGGTGTTTTGCTTCATAGTTATTTACTCGAGGAGCAATTTTTGATTACTTAATGTCCACTGTACGTCTGTTCAACCAGTAGCTGCTGTTACCCTGTATTTCATGATGGTTATGCTGCCTTCAGCCTCATCCAGGTTGCGGAAGAAGCGCCGACATATCTCCTAAAACAGTTTTGTTGTGCCTCTCCAGAATGTTCACCATACCCTACAGACAGGGTACTCGCGAAGGAAATAGAATGTTAATTGTCAAATGAAGCAAAGAAAAAGTACAGTGCATATGTTCTCCGTTCGGTCATTGATGTGAATGATTTATTTTGTTTTTACTCTTTAGCTGGCAATAGTGAATGTGTTCCTTCGCAAATGCAGCAAATATGCTCGTACAGACGTCGTCCATTGTTGATCTTGGAGCTTCCACATTTCCTCTGTGACTCTTTGAATGAATTCCTCATTCGTCAGAGCATAGGGTACAGGAACAGAAATATTGTATTCAACCATCCAGTCTACCTTCTGCCAACATGAATTTAAATGTTTTGACAAAGTGGTCCTATGTTCTATGTTTCTTTTTCTGACGTTACCGTGAAGGAGTAAACCCATCACAAAGGATCCGTCTGTGCTGCTGGTTGACGAACGACAGACATTAAGACTGTATTCTCGTAATTAACTAGCAATTTGTGATACTTTATGCTGTATTTTACATTCAAAATTACATCCAGACATGTTTGTCAAATGAGAATCATTTGATCCCAATGGCATCAACTGCCGGAACAGCTGATTCCATTTTCTGATTGCAAATGGCGATCCATATTTGAACTGTGCTTCTTCGCACATCTTGCCGAATGCGTAATCTATCCGAACATCAATAAAACAGGCGCTCTTCATTTCCGGTGTTGACAAACTCCCATGATTCCAAGCTGGCTTTAGTTCATAAAGCCGATGAGAACGTTGGGGATTTCATTTGTCCCTGTTCATCCTTTTATAATGACTTTTTGCAGGACTCTGAGGAGACAAGCCGTAATCCAGGAAAATGTTTCAGTTTACAATTGAATAGCTCAAACTGAGCAAAACTTGCTCCGCAGCCTAATTACAAAGAAACTTTCTTCTGGAACGTTCTATATTTCGTCCTATATTTCAGAACAGCCGAATCATGGTATACAGCGGTAGCAATGACGTAGTAATAAATAGCGAGTATGTCCTGAAGAGTGAGTATAGCGAGCTTTATAGGAAGTTAAGATGGAGGATCCTGAGAGTGGCAATGTCAGGATTGCTACCTCTGCCACGTGCCAGTGAGGGGAAAAGCAGGATGCTCTGGCGAATTAACACGTGGCTGAGGAACTGGTGTAGGGGGCAGTGTTTCAGATTTCAGGAACATTGGGATCTCCTCTGGAGCAGGTGAAACCTGTACAAGGGAGTCGGGATGCACCTTAACTACAGGGGAACCTAAATCCTTGCAGTGAGGACTTTAGTGCCATTGGGGAGGGTTTAAAACAGATTTTCATGGGGATGGGAACCAGAGTGACGGAGCAGATAGTAGGGCGGGAGTGAAAATAAATTATGTTAAAAGTTCATGCAGAGTCAGAAATAGAAGGCTTGTGTGCGGTGGTAATAATCTCCTGAGGTTTACCTATTTCAATTCAATAAGTATTATGGGGAAGGCGGACAAACTGAGAAATAGATTGACACGTGGAATTATGACGTTATAGCCATCAGTGAATCTTGGCTACAGGAAAAGCAGGACTGACATCTTAATGTTCCAGGGTTCAGATGTTTCAGACGTGATAGAGGCAGAAGCATAAAGGGTGGTGGTGTGTTGGTATTGCGAGTCATGGAAAATGTGACAGCAGTGCTCAGGCAAGACACTTTGGGCGGCTTGTCTACTGAGACCATATTGGGGAAGCTGAGAAACAGGAAATGTATGACCACAGTGATGAGGTTGTATTACAGACCACCCAATAGTCGGAGAGAATTAGAGGAGAAAATCTGCAGAGAGATAGCAGACAACTGCAGGAAAAATAAAGTGGTGATAGTAGGGGATTTTAATTTCCACATATTGATTGGGACACCGATACTGTTAAGGGTCTAGACGGGTTAGAGTTGTAAATTCTTCAGGAATTGTTCAGGAAAGTTTTCTAAATCAATATATAGAGGTACCAACAAGAGAGGATGCAATATTAGATCTCCTATTAAGAAACGAGTTAGTACAGGTGACGGAAGTATGTATAGGGGAAATCTTTAGGTCCAGTGATAATTACAACTATTAATTTCAACTTGATCATGGACAAAACTAGATCTCGTTCGCGGGTTGAGGTTCTAAACTGGAAAAAAAGGCAAATTTGAAGAAATGAGATAGGATCTAAAGTGCATAGATTGGGACAGTTTGTTATCTGGGAAGGATTTGCTTGGTAAGTGGGAGGCATGCAAAGGAGAAATTTTGAGAGTGCAGAGTTATTTTTTCCTGTCAGGATTAAAGGTAAAGTGAATTAGAATAAGGGACTTTGTTTCTCGAAGGATATTGGAACTCTGATAAAGAAGAAGAGAGGGAGATATATAACATAAATAGGAAACATGAATAAATAAGGTGCTTGCGGAGTATAAAAAGTGCAAAAATAAAAAAAAAACTTAAGAAAGGAATCAGGAGGGCTAAAATGAGACATGAGGTTGTTTTGGCGATCAAAGTAAAGGATAATTCTAAGAGCTTCTATAGGTAGATTAAGAGCAAAAGGATATTAAGTTATAAAATTGGTCCTCTTGAAGATCAGAGTGGTCGGCCATTTATGGAAGAAAAATAAATGGGGGAGATCTTTAATGACCTTTCTAGCGTCTGTGTTTACTAAGGAAACTGGTATGGAGTCCATGTAAATAAGGCAAACAGGTAGTGATGTCATGGAACCTATACTGATTAACGAGAAGGAGCTGCTTGCTGTATTCAGGCACATCAGAGTAGATAAGTTCCCAGGACCTGACAGGATATCCCTCGAACCTCGAAGAAGACTAGTCTTGATATTACAAGAGCCCTGGCGGATATACTTAAAATGTCGGGATCTACCGGTTAGTTTATTGGAGGATAGCTCATGTTGTTCCGTTGTTTAAAAAAAGCTCTAAATGTGCTCCGGGAAATTGCAGGCCTGTACTTTTGACGTCATTAGTAGATAAATTATTGGAAGGAGTACTAATAGATAGTATCTACAAGTATTGATATAGACGGGACTTATTAGGGAGAGTCAACATGGCTTTGAGCGTGGTCGGACATTTTTAACCAATCTGGCAGAGTTTTTCGAGGAAGTTATCAAGAAAGTGGATGAACGGAAGGCAGTGCATGTTGTCTGCATGGACTTCATTAAGGCCTTTAACAAGCTCCTCATGGGAGGATAATTAGGAAGATTGAGTACCAAGGTATACATAGTTAGTTGGTCAAATTAGACTAGATATTAGCTCAGTGGGAAAAGACAGAAAGTAGTACTGGAGGATTGCTTCTCTGAGTGGTGGCCTGTGACTAGTTGTGTATCAGAGGGATCAGTGCTGGGCGCATTGTTATTTGTCTTCTACGTCAATGATCTGGATTATAAAGTGGGAAACTGGATCAGCAAATCTGCTGATGATACAAAGATTGGAGATGTAGCGGACAGTGAGGAAGGCTTGCAAAGCTCGTGGATGTATTTGTACCACCTGGATAAATGGGCTGAAACATTGAGTTTAATGCAGATAAGTGTGAGATATTGCACTTTTGGAAGTACAAACCACGGTAGAACATACCAGGTAAGTAATTGCAGAGAAGGTTTACGGGGATGATGCCGGGACTTGAGAAACTGAGTTACAGAGAAAGGTTGAATAGGTAAGGACTTTATTCCCTGGAGCGGAGAAGAATGAAGGGAGATCTGATAGAGATGTATAACATTATGATGGGTATAGACAGAGTGATTGCAAGCAGGCTTCTTCCACTGAGGCTAACGGGAGATAAAAAAAAAAATCAGCGGACATGTGTTAAAGCTGATGAGGGAAAACTTTAAAGGGAACATGGCGGGGGGTTTCTTCTTCACACAGAGTGTGGTAGGAGTGTGGAATGCGCAGCCAGATGAAGTGGTAAATGCAGGCTCACTTTTAACATTTAAGAAAAACTTGGACAGGTACATGGATGAGAGCGGAATGGAGGGATATAGTCCAGGCGCAGGTCAGTGGGACTAGGGAGAAAAATGGTTCGACATTGTCAAGAAGGTGCGAAGTGCCTGTTTCGGTACTGTAATATTCTCTGGTTCTTATCAGGAGCCTATTAGATTTAAGCTGGACTGCCCGATCAAAGAACTAGGTAATAGATCGTGCAATTTTGTTTCTGTGCACCTTATGGGCCAGCTCCTACGATACGTGCCGTAAAGCCAGAACAAAGTCAAAGATTATTGTATTCACGAATGAATTATAAAGTTAAGTGCAGATAATTTGATAAACAGCAACATTGCATCATGTAAGCACAATTCATATATACAAATGTAAACCGTGATTATGCACATCTGTACACGACTGAACGCGATTAAACTTCGAATAAAAACACAATTCAGCTATTACAGTGATTAAAGTGTTTTAACTGTCGGAACACTGTAGAGATGATATATTTACCGCTCTGAAATCAATTATCTGGGCACAGATTGCCTCTGGAATTTATTTAATGGCGTGACATAATCGGAACTTCGCATAGAAATAGGTCTGTGACGCTGCGTAACGGGATGACATCCTTCAAACACTGAATACTTTAACCGCACAGGAGGCGCAGGAGACGGCAGAGCGGTGTGGAAGTATCAAAGATAATAGCTTTCAACTGTGGCAAACACGTTAGGCGCCCGTATAGAACATGGATTACCCACTGAGAGTTATTTAGTTAGCCTGTGTGATCTCTGGGATAGAGAGAGATAGAGAGAGTGATAGAGAGTGGGTGAGATAGAAAGAGAAAGAGAGAGAGAGAGAGAGAGAGAGAGAGAGAGAGAGAGAGAGAGAGAGAGAGAGAGAGAGAGAGAGAGAGAGAGAGAGAGAGAGAGAGAGAGAGAGAGAGAGAGAGAGAGAGAGAGAGAGAGAGAGAAAGATAGGCATACAGATGCTTAAACTGAGACATAACCAGTGGAGAATATTCTTCCTTTCTCATACTCATTTCCAAGCACTAATGATGATCACTGATGATGATACCTGCACTTGACAGTGAGTCTGTATTTTGTCTTGTCAGCTTGGCGTCTGGATCTCATCTTTACTGTCGGCCTGTCCACACATTTTGCTCATATCGTTCAGAACTTCTGATAATTATACTAGCTCCCAGTAACACTCGGAGATAATAGTTGAGGAAGTACAGAGTATACCGATGAACTGTAATTATTGTGCAACGTTTGATGCAGCTACTGATCTTAGTACCTACAGTATCTCGGAGATTCGCCGACACTTCCAATGAAGAGACTAAGCCTTGGTTACGCACATCAGCCGCCCGATTTGCCAGACTGGCTTTTTGGATTGCAAGAGAGATTCTGCTTCAGGTTACTATTAGTAGTTCTGGTGTAATTTTCTCTACGACAGTCTTATGTCTCTATATTATAATGATAAATCTGCTTTCGGCAAAAAAGCAGGTGTACAACCAAGCTGAATAAGAACCCTCGAGATCCCACGAGAGAGCATTCTCAACTGGGTGAGATAAAACGTTGTTACAACAATCCTAGGTGAAAGATCAGAGAGACCATGCTGGCATATGAAGCGGAATGGGGTTTGGCAAGTCCAGGTGGTGAAAGCAGCGGTTGGTGAAATACAGTGTGTAAACGATAAGTTGCCTCCAGATGTGTTACTTGATTCGCTTTTTACAAAGCAATCTGCTTTTCTTTGCACCCAAGACTTTAGGGCAAAGTATCTGCAAAAAATCAAGTTCAAAGAGAAAAAAAAACCTGAATACAAAGTTCACCATACTAAAGTAAACATTCCTCGTTTATTATTTTCTCCAAACTCAATACCTCCTGTAAATATTTGACGTCCGGGAATTAGTTGTGCGGCTGTAGGGATCTTTCAGTGCCAAATAGTAAAGGTTCTTCAAAATGTTCCGCAGTTTTTGGACAGGAAAGGATGTAAAGCGAGAATGTCAGAGCAATCTTGCATGAGTTGGTGAAGGGCATTGATGGTGAGGATATTCAGAGACTTTTTGCCAGGGCTGAAGTGGCTAACCGGAGAGATGGCATAGTTTTAATCTGCTTGAAAATAAGTGCAGACGATATGTCAGGGGTAGGATTTTCACACATAGAGTGGTCAGTGCATCGAATGCAATAACGGCGGCGGTGGTGGAAGTATATAACATGGCGGCTTTTGAAAGCTTCTCAGATCGGAATATGGAGCACAGACAAATAAAGGACAATGCATTAGGGAAGTTCTATGCAGTTTCTAGGGTAGACTGCATGGTCGCCAAAACATTGGTCTGCAATATGCTGTAGATTTCCATGTTTTACTTTCTATTTTCACTGCAGTTGTCCATGAGGTTATATAGAAAATAAGAAATTATTCACTTGTTTTGAATGCATCCTCTTAGACCTAAATTACCTCTTTCAGATAGTCTTAGTACTTATATCTTCAGGTGCTTGTCATCAGCAGGCAGAACACCGGTGGAGTCATGATGTTGTTTCACTTATTACTTGGAATAATACATACATCTTGGTGTATACTATTGCGGGCCGCATTTCCCATTGCAGAGAAGGAGGACTTATAATCCAGGAGTTAAGTGAAACATCGTAATAAGAAATTATAACAATAGCTGGAAGAACCCAACGTGGTTAATGACGATTCGCAATATTTGACGCAGTGTTCACCTTTCCATTTGCATTTTTAAGCATTTGTGGTCCTTACGCTGCTTGTTTTTAAGCAAGAAGTTATTTTTTTGCAGAGTTCATTGTGTTCATTCATTTGAACTTTTTTTTATGTCGCACTCATCTGTTGTAGTTGTTCTGTATTTCCTGATGCATGATGGTTAGATAAATTTGGTCCTTCCACATTTAGGCTCAATGATCGTCTTGAATGAATCAAATCCCGTTGCTTGTCAGGGTTGAAAAGTCATTATTGCAGGCGAGTTCCATTCCATCCAAACATTGCATTATGCATCTGTACTTTCCGATGTTCCACTCCAAATGACCAAAACACTCACATTTCATAAAATTGCAATTATACAGCAATGTTCTTAAAACTTCTTTGTTGGACTGTCTCAAAAATTTGTCTTAGTTTAAATGCACTTGAAATGAAGATTGACGGAAATGTTCATCGAATGGTAGTGTCACATCTGCTCGATTCTTAAATAAAATTACGGTCTATGCGATCTTATCAGTAATTCCCTCTCCACTTCTGACCCATTCCGCTTGACCGATTTGAAGCTGAAATGAATATCCAAGTGACGCTCTGAATATATATATTATTAACGATTGAGCCTGCACAAGTCTCTGTCGTAAATAGTCTCAGGCCAATGGAAGAGAAAGTTCTTGCTCATTAATGTTTTCGAAACAAAACTTCTACCCTTTGTGAAAAGTATTATTTCCCTGAGAGCAAGATGCCACAATGAGGACAAGCACCTTCCAGCAAACCCATCATCTAGAACAAAGCAAAAACGCAAATCAGTATGTTTCAGCAAATTCTTGTTATATGTATTTATCTTTTTTTCGGGCGATGTCGATGTTTCTCTATGTTTATCCAATTCAGATCAAATCTTCGTCAATTTTTCCTTAATTGGTTTTTGTTTCTGATTGAGTAATTCTGCTTTCATGTCCAAATCTGAGCCGAAAAGCAAACACAGAAACATGGAAAATTAGAAATCCTGCAGCACAATACAGGCCATTCAGTCCACAAATTTGTGCTGAACATGTACTTACCTTAGAAATTATTAACGTTATCGATAGCCCTCTATTTTTCTAAGTCATTTGTACCTTTCCAAAAGCCTCTTAAAAGAAGCTATCCACTCCGACTTCAGTACCTTTGCTGGCAACCCATTCCACACACTCAACGATCTCTACGTAAGTAACTTATCACTGATATCTCTTCTGAACCTACTGACAAGCACCTTAACCCTGTGCTCTCTTGTGGCCTCACGTCCGTGTCCCTGCTTCTGCAGTGAACATTGAAACATACAACGACTGTGTGTTATGCACTACACATTTATCAATAAAAAAAACACTCAGCAGGCTGGCAGGGATATCTGAAGCAAGTTGTCAATTTATGATGTGTATTGTACTTCACATTTGATTTTACTGTTGTCTACCTGTTCTCTCTCTCTCACTCTCTCTCTCCCCGCCCCTTTCTCGCCGTCCTTTTCTCTCCCTCTCTCGTTCTGTAGCTCTCTTTATCTAAGTTATTCCCTCAGTCTCTTACACATTATATATTCCCACAGGGGTCCATTAACTGATTTTTTTTTTGTTTCTCTGTACAGCACGTTTGTCACAGATGGACGCAATCCACTTGTACTTGCAGAGAAACATATAAACATAGAAATCCTACAGCAAAATGCAAACCCTTCGACTCGCAAAGCAGTGTCGAACAGTTCGTACCTCAAAATTATCCAGGGTTATCCATAGCCCTCTATTTTTCGAAGCTCCGTATACCTATCCACGAGCCTCTTAAAAGACCTTATCGTTTTTTTTGCCTCCGTCAGCAACTCTATTTCCATATTTCGCATTAAAGTGCAAGACTTGTTGAATTACCTTATTCGCTATTCCTGCCCCATAGTTTCCTTTACAGGAAAACATATAATATGTCACCGTTGACAAAAATTCCAGGAAAACAGCTTCAGCACATAATGATTTTGAATTGAAATGACTTTACTTTTACCTCCTTCAAATGCATGAGGAGTAAACATCTTCACATTATGTCTTTGTTTCAATGTGCAATGTGCAATCATAGCAATTTAGAATAATTTATAATCAATAGAACATTGAAGGTGAGATATAAATACGCTCGTCATCGTGAGTTAATCAGTCTGATGGGCTGGTGGAAGAAGCTGTCCCTGAGCCTGCAGGTCCTGGATTTTATGCCGGATGGTATCACCTGTAATAGATTGTTTTGGGGGTGACACGGGGCCCGATGATCTTTCGGGCCATTTATCACATCTCTCTTTGTAAATGTCCCGAATCATGGGAAGTTCACGGTTGCTGATTATTTGAGTTTTCCGCTGCAACACTCTGCAGAATCCTGCGATTAAGCGAAGGACAGTTCCCGTGCTAGGCAGTGATGCAGCCAAGCAGGATGCTCTCAAATGTGCCCCTGCAGAAAGTTCTTAGTATTTGGGTCCCAAACAAAACAACCTCCACCGTCTGAAGGGACGGTGACTTCTTCCTTCTAGGGCGCCACATTATTTATTGAGATTGGGACAGTCATTGTAGTATCGTCCGCAAAATTAGTTAGCAGATTTGAGCTCTGGGTTTCGACAATTTAATGGGTTCACAGGGAGCACAGGAGGACACTTACAACACAGCACTGAAGGGCCGCTGTGTGGAGAGTCAGAGGGGTGGAGGTGACAGATCATACTCTTATCATCTGCCGGCGATCATACAGGAACAGACCAGACAGACATACTTTATTGATCCCGAGGGAAATTGGGTTTCGCTACAGCCGCACCAACAAAGAATAATGAAGAAATATAGCAATATAAAACCAGAAATAATTAAATGAAATAATTTAATCTTACCAAGTGGAAATAAGTCCACGACAAGCTATTGGCACAGGCTGTCTGACACTCCGAGGGAGGAGTTGTTAAGTTTGATGGCCACAGGTAGGAATGACTTCCAATGACGCTCAGTGTTACATCTCCGTGGAATGCGTCTCTGGCTGAATGTACTCCTATGCCTAACCAGTACCGCTCCTCCGCCCCCCCCCCCCCCAAAGTGTTCCAGCATCGCCCCGCACGGAGCGAACCCGGGCTTGTGTTACCGAGGTGGAGGTAGAAACTGACGAAGAGGATCCCGTGAGACAGGTGCAACCAGCGCCGCGCCGATCCCGCCTTTGTCCAAGAAAGGATCTTTGCTAAAGGTGCGGTATGGGCAGGTCATTTCGCCCGGGAATGCCCCGCACAGGCACAACGCCACAGTTTAGTGCAGCCATTGGGAAATGTCGAGCGGGAAGCGCAGCGCGAGACCTCCAGCAGAACCACTCCGCATTGTCCGTTTGGGTGAGGAGCAAGGATTTTACGTGGACTGCATGGTATAGGCAATCAAATGGTGTGCATTGGTGGACACCGGGTCAACCATCAGCATCATCCGTTCAAGAACAAGCCATCCCCGCCTGGGTGGACAACGACGGCACTCCAGCTGGTGTGATCATCGTAACAGTGCGCTAATGCGGAAGAAGAGCGGGTTTCGCATCGCAGTGGAGAAAAACGCAGTGGTGCACGAGGTGTGGCTCGCCGACATTCAAGAGTCCTGAACCCTTGGCCTGGACCTGCTAATCCGCTGGGCGACCCATGTGCATGCAACACTCTCCCTGGTAATAAAACCGTTGGCAATCCGGCAGGGCAGCTCCAGGAAGCCGTCCCACCGGGTAGCAACCACCGCCAGTTTCTTTGCAGCCCGTGGTAGTGCAGCACACCCGGCAGTGGCCCAGCGGAACACAGCTGAAACACGGGAAAGCAGTGTTTATAGCGTTTCAGGAGACAACCCGCGACAACTTCGACATCATGGACCAGTAGTTGTGCAGCGAACAGGTGGGCAATCCACTGTTGGCCCACGTGAAAGAATGGCTGAGTGTAGGACGCCCTGTATACAAAAACCAAAGCCCTATACTGTACTCGCAGTAAGGAACGCTGGAGGTCCACGACGGGCTTCATTTCAGGCGGTAGCATTTGTCCGATGATGACTGACCCTTACAGCTGATAATCCGCCGGGGACTCCGTGCCACAGTGCTGCGTCTTTCCATGGGCTGGGGGAAGCTGTCCATAACAGCAGTTGCAAAGATGCTGGGCAGTCTTCGTGAACGTTTTTACTGGCTTGGGTAATGCTTGTGCACTGCCGCGGTTCTTGCAAGTCCCAGAAAGGGCTGGGCCGCCAGTGTAGGGTGTCAATGCATCAGTACATCTTCGAGGCCCCGGTATGGGTGCACAGACCCTCCCGGAAGAAGTGACTATCTGCCACTGGAAGCGACCGGGAGAGGTGCTCGACAGCATCTACAACGTGTTAAATAGGGTGCGGTTGCCTGAGTGGCGGAAGGCAGTCTTGTTGCACCGGGACCGTCTGGCATCGTGTCAGACTTTGGTCACCACTAACCCCGCGAGGCTGAAGAAGGAAGTGACACTCGGAATGTCCAGCCTCTTGCCTCACATAAACAGGCAGCAGCGTCACCGCCCTTCAGACTTTTACTCCTTGCTTTTGACTCTGCGCTTGCCGGGGATAGTTGACCGCTTGGTTGGGAGCAGTGTGACTTTTCGGATGGGAGAGCGGTGGATGGCCTGACCGAGAATTTCTAATGACCAGTACTGTTTATTCTTCTTCTGCTAAGATGATTTTTTTCTGGGATTATGGTGGGAACAGTTCGTTTATTATTTTTTAGCTGGGGTTATACTGTTATTTGCTTGTGTATTTGTGGGTCACCCTAACTTCAAACGGAGTTAATGATGGTCACCTGCCCCGTCGGTTTGAGACGGTGACTACTCTGTTTGTGTCTATTGCAATAAAACTGTTGTTGAGATTTCGAGCTTCCTTGACTCTCATCATGGACCAAATCCTGGCCACAATATTATAATTTAAATATGGAAACCAGTTTGCAGTTTGGTTTGTTAAATATATGACCTCGACTTTCAGCGGAATCGATTCTTCGAATGAAGACTTGTAATTGCTTATCTTCTACGAATTAGATCCAAGGACATGAGACAAGTTGTTTCATAATACAATGTTGTGCAGAAACAGAATTTTTAATATTGGGATATTGTCCTGGGTATATTTTATCACAAAGGAACTGGATGTGTATGCAGCCTGTCTACATTTTTTTTTGTTAGTTCATAAGGGTACTTGAACTGTCTTTGCTTCTGAAACCGATATGTAAACCATAATATTAAATGTGCTCACTGTGTTATTTGGAGTTCGAAAACCATTGTCGAAGCCGCCACTGAATAAAGCGCCCTTCACTTCGATATTCCTGACTATTTCAATTGCGTTTAAATAGCATCAAATTTCCTCAGCAGGTTAATGTCCCAAACAATTGGGTGACGATGTGAGATCCCTTTAGATGCGGGATACTAACGAACATCGGAGAAAATGACTTTCTTTGACAATATGAGTTTTCAAATGGATTTTGAAATTCAGTATTAGTTTTTTTCATTAAATTTGAAAAGTGGCCAAAATGCAGAGCCACAAAAACCTAAACCTGAAATAGAAAAGTAAATACACAAAAATCGTTGTAGATCCTTCTGACCCCCTCACTCTATTTCCCCTTGAGTGATTCCATCCCAAAATTCAACTTGACGGGTTGGTAGAATATCCTGTTATGGATTTAGCATTGTTTGGCACGGCCGCTGAGAGACATAGAGTGCGGCTGCTGCGACGCCAAATGCCATTGTCTCAGCTCTATTTCGTGAACTAGCCACTCTCATATGAACATGTTTCCTCATTTGGTGCCTCGAGTACAAGGAAGGCTTCAGCTCCCGTGGAAGAAGAGCATTCACAACCTATGGACATTAAACCGGTATTGTGGTGCACACCTGGTCACCGACCAAGTGAGTACAGTCTTCTGAGCAGTAGCAGGGCATTGCGATTCCCGTATGGAATGTGAGGTACATGATGGTACGACGATTCACAGTAACCGGAGAGCAAATGTTACGGAATGCAGATGGAGGCGAACAGCAGGTTAGTATGCAGACACACATGATTAGAACAGACCAGTGAAATAATCATAGTTCCCAAACAGCAAACTCATTTTGCGGAGGTCACGAGATGAAAACGGAAACGTGAGAGAGCGTAATAGAAGAGATATTCCGTTTTAAACAAGCGTGTGAAATAGTGCAGGAATGCAACTGGAATAGATTGGACGTTTCGTGATACAAACATTTATTTTATTTATCAATGACCCGACATAGCACACTGATTTATATTAGTGTTGAAAACAAGGAAAAGCCAAAGAACATGCCGGTCGGCTTTTTAATCTTTGCTTTCAGTGATTTTTTTTTTAGATCTGAAGGAATCGCCGCTGATATACAGATTTTCCTTTCGCGATTACTTCCTTGAGGGGCACTATATCGTATCTCATGTACCCCTGGGAATAAAGAGCACTCTGACCTTAAGTATTTGAGTCAGACAGTGAGATGGTTGAAATAGCAAATTCCAGGCAGCGTTCTGATTGGCGATATAGGTCCCTACGCAGGAGGACAGTCAACAGCTTCACTGCTGACAGCCACACGTGTCATTTTATAATATGTTTCTACGTATTTGACGCAACCAGTCCTCTACTCATCCATCCATGAGGCGAAACTTGAGTACGAATGATAAATCGTCTCAAGAATCTCTATTTTAGGCACAATATTTTCCATTCCAAATGCAGGCAATCGGGATGACTGCTCGTTTGTGCAAGATGCGCGAGATTTCATCTAGACAGCACAGCCCATTGCTCCGGTTAAGGCGAATATAAGTGCCATTTTGGCCGTTCTGCTCTCTGAATCTCGATGATGCACGGTGAATCATCACAACTCCAACTTGTACTAAGACCTTTCGCACAAGAATAGTCAATACCAGTGCGCCTTTACGTATTATGAACAATAATATATCTGGCCGAAATTGTCTCAGTGCAACGCTGGCCAGCCAGCGATGTGTGCAGCTACCATACTCTTCACCGTTGCCAGTCACCCGTATCATGTTACACTACTCCTCCACGTAAATGACGCACCCAGTGCTTTTCTCACCCATACATACTGATGAGGATCAAACTACCTGCTTTTTACACCAGGTGCTCTCTTCAGTTAACTGATGATTTAACTGTAGCGATTGATCAGAAGAAGATGTCGTCAGGTGGAGCCCAGCTTTCATGGAGTGTTTCTGCGCTATCTACTCCACTCTCTAGTTGGCGGGTCACCAAGACACTGCCCAGGAAATCTTGACTTCCAGATTCACAACTCTCGCCTGCACTATTTCTAGAAAGCGGCTCTATCTGCTTTCTCCCCCAGTAATGTGAGCTAATTGTTCCTGGTCTGCTCGATAAGGTCCAGCGCAGACAGAAACCTCCGAGCTGATTTGCCGTGGAAACTCTACAGCTAATACCCACAGGGAATAGCCTTGTCTGACAAACTTTGTCCGGATGCTCACGCACTGGCAATTCATAGCCTTCCTCTTGTGAGCCTCCACGCATCATACCACCCGTTGTACTGTGATCTCCACCAGGATGTTTCTCTTTTGCCTTTGTTTTTGTTGTATTTTGTAGTCGAAGGTAAGATTTATGCTTTGTACTAACTCAGTGAAATGCAGCTTCCTCGCCACATCAACTTTCATTTACTGTCATTAGGCAGTTTGCAACAGATTGGATTTGAGCATTTTTGATGGCAATGGCGTTGACTTTCATTTAAGAAAATGAGTGCGTTGTTTCCCCTTTACGGCATCTGTTCTCTGTTTACAACTCTGTCGTTCCAGTGTGTAGGATGGGGCAGCGGGACTTTATCCTGGTGCTACGGCTACTGTTTTGTGTTAAAGCTGTTTTGCATCTTCAGATGTCTTGCGTCTGTGTATCCCGCAGACTACAAAGGTGGCAGTTATGGTTCTCTCTCATAACCTTGCGGTCAACTGAATAGTGTAGGGAGACTGTTAGAATCTGACTGCATGCCTGAAAATAAAGGCGAAAGTTCCGCTTGGCAAAATCAGTCCAAGTAATCAAGTGTTTCGTTCTCGCAGTTTCCTACCTCTGCCTGAGCCATGCCACACCTATCCCGTGCACTTCTACTCGTCTATCCAGGAAATTATGGGTAGTCGGGGTCCTGCGGTCTCTGGAATGTTTGCTAATGATGCATCCCAATTACTGAACTGTCACTGCCTTTCCTATAGTCGAGTTGACGTTCCACTTTCGGCCCGATCTTTTTGTAAATCTCGCTTGGTTTATTTGCTCGTCGTTGGACTTCCCAACTGCTTACACAGCTCTACACATTGCTACCTTAAACTCCTGCTCTAAAGATGACAACGGGAGCTGTAGTTGGCCTGTTCATATGTGGCGACCCACTGAAGAACAATGTTCGGAGAATTTCCAGCCTCCTCCTCAAGTGCCTGCTGACCATCCCCTTGATGCATTCTACAGGTGCTCCGGGGATCTCGTACAACTTTAAAAGCCGAAGCAGAATTGGAGTAGATCATGTAGTTACGGCATGTTTTAAGGTTACCTGTCAGTCCAGTTTTGTGGATCTTATGCAGCAACTCTTCGGTCTGCATTAGTGTGTCAGTGACTTTGACACTGACTCGGAGTGCTGTATTAAAACGCTGTCCAAGAGATATCACTGGTTGGCCTCAGTCGACGAAACGTCAACTCTTCGTACTTGAAGACACAACATGCTAGTAGCCTAGACGTGTTTGATCACCATGTATCTGGATTTCTTGGCTAAGTAGGTAGCTACCTGGTCACCCCAGCACAACTAGTTACGTTGTCCAGGGTTTTCGATATCTATTTTGCGTGGACATAAGTTGCTGTGGTCATTGTGATGTCACCTGTAAACCCCCATATGCTGGGCTCTAAGAGATGGCCACAGGTTATGTCTGTTGCTGCTAATATGAGGAGATACAACCCAATTAAAATCAAGATTGCGGGTTGGTGCATCCATTGAGTTCTGTTTGAGAGGTCTTCCCACTTGAATATAAGGTGGGTTGCAGTGAAGTTGAATTCTCATAGGTAAATGATAATCATTACTTGCCTTACTGGTATGATATAGTAGTTGGAAAGACCAGTCTCGATGAGGATTTGTAGTGTTGAAACGTTGGCGTTGGCAAGGTGTAACGAGATAACTGCTAGGTTACCTTTCATTTGCCGGTCCTGGCGAAGCAATTGGCTGATCGTCGATATGTCTTCAAGAAGCACTGAAAAAAATAGAGATGTCACCTTTCTGGGTGGAGGTGCTGAAATGGTGCGTCTCCAGTGAGGGAATTTCGTTGCAGGAAAAATGAGAACAAAAGAAATTGTATGGACATGAAATTACTTTTGGAATGCAGCATGTAGTGTTTTAATAAATGAGAACAAGTGGCCCAAATGCACTAGCCAGCAAAACCAAAACCTGAGTTGGAGAAGTCAAAATACCGAAATAGAAGTAGAGGTGCCAACCTTCTGGCAGACATCGAGAAGAATATCCTGAGGAGGAAGATTGCTATAAACGTGATGATGGGAGAGGGATACTTTTCCTATTGGACAAGGCATCCTTTTAGCGATTTTCCAGCTTAGTGCGATAGAGCCTTTCGTTCAGAATTTCTCCATTATCTTCAACAAACTCAGGAGGCGATTTAAAATTTTCTTATATCATGTAGCGTCTACCGCTCGGTCGACAGGCGGCTGATGACTTTGCTGTCTTGCTGATATTCTGGACCTCCTTTCTCGTTGGCTCAGTGCCAATCAGCACTGTTGCTGGCATTTTTGTTTCCGGGATTTCTGGATTGAATTCTCGTCCCTGATTCCTACGGCGATCGCTGGTTGATATCTGATTTAAACTTTTAAACTTCAAACCGCTGGCATCCCTTTCTTTCATAGGAAGTTATTCTTTCCACACTGTCTACAAGCACAGTCCTTCCGAATGCAGGTCGACAGCGAAGGAGTTTAATAAAAATGTCTTGAACCGAGTTTCTCCGGTTGTCAGGAAATCATTCTTGATAAGACACACTAAAGATCAATTCACAAAACTGAATAACAGTACAGATGTGACGGGGACGTGGCAGTAAAACGAACCCAAGTGCAGGACTTCGACGGGGAGGCAGGATCAGGAGGCAGAATCTCCGTAGCGGGTGTAGAATCGGGACTAGGTTGGGTCAGGACCTGGAAGATTTGGTTTACGAAGAGATACGGGGTCGAAGACTTGGAGCAAAGTTCCTCTCTCTGAGAGTCGACCAGCAATCTGGCAAGGGCTGAATGGAGCTGTCAGAGTCTTATCCTCTGGTGGCTAATGGAAACCAGGTGCTGGTGATTGATTGGAATTGGGAAAGATTGGGAATCAAGTGTGGGGATTAAGAACCAATTAGGGAGGAAAGAGAAAAGGTGGGAACTGCCTGCCAGGACCATGGCAGTACCCCTTCCTCAAGGGGAGACTCCCGGCGACTTTCCCGTCTTGTTGGGCTGGTCTCGATAAACCATCTGAATGAGGGAAGGGTCTAAGATAAAGTAGCGGAGAACCCATGAACGCTCCTCTGGACCATACCCCTCCCAATACACCAAGTATTGGAACCCTCTGCCCCTTCGGCGCACATCCAATAGCCGTCGGACGGTGTAAGCTGGATGGTTGTCAAGGATTCAGGCTACTTGGGGAGTATCGGGCAGTGGACACAAGGGGCTGACCGAGACTGGTTTAACTTGGTAAACATGGAAGGTAGGGTGGATGCGTAGGGAACTATGTATCTTCAGTCGGACCGCCGTAGGATTGACAACCCGTTCGACCCTGAACGGTCCTAGGATGCTAGGAGCGAGTTTTCTGTGTTCATTGTTGAGCGCAATGTCTATGTCATACCAACAGCCCAGGTAGGTATTCCGGTGCCCCGGTCAGTGTCGGTCGGCTGTCTCCTTGTCGCGATCTACTGAGCGGGCTAGGGCCGCGCGTGTCTCCTCCCAAATCCTGCGGTACCGGTCGATTTGATCGCGAACGGATGGTACTGCAATCTCTGCTTCCTGTGCGGGAAACAACGGGGGCTGTCTGCCACGGTGAGATTGGTCGTATTTCCGAGGGATTTGGGCAGACCTGTGTGGAAGTCCAGGGAGATGTGCGACCATGGGCGGTCATGAACAGGCAGGTGGTGAAGCAATCCCTCAGGCGACCGATGAGATGCCTTACCCCTGGCACAAGTGGGACATGCCGTACAGTATGAGCGGGCGTCTGCCTCCATGTAGGACCACTAATAATGTCTTCTCAAGAGTGCCAGGGTTCGATTATTTCCAGGGTCGCAGGCAAATCGAAATACATGCCTGGAGGATCTGAGATCGGAAGCTTTCCGGCACATAGAGGTGGACGCTGGGTCCCTTACCTGGGCCCGTGTCATCCCGTTGGCTTCAATTACCCCGGGCTCAATCTCCCAGGTGAGGGCGGCCACCACGCAGAACGGGGGGATGATCGTTTCTGGACTGCTGTTGTCCTCCCTGGAGTCATATTGGCGGGAGAGCGCTTCCGGTTTTTGTGATCTGTCCAGACGACGAATGGATGCTCTGCCCCCTCCAGCCAGTGCATCCGCTCTTCCAACGCCAGTTTGTCCGCCAATAGCTGTCAATTTCCCACGTCATAATTCCGTTAGGCGTGGGATAATCGGCGGGAAAAGAAGGCACAGTGAACAGTTTCGCCCGTAGCCGACCGTTGGGACAGGGCTGATCCTACCCCGGAATCCGAAGCGTCCACCTCCACGACAAATTTTCGGGACGGGTCCGGATTGATCCGGATGGGGGCGGTGGCCTCTGTGGTCGCGATAATTACAGAGGCGACTGGTGAGTAGCGGGGACCAGGAAGAAGTTCGATGGCACAGTCATAAGGGCTGTGCGGAGGCTGGAAAAGTGCTCCTTGTTTGCTGAACACCTGCCCCAGGTCGTGGTATTCAGCAGGAAACCTGGAGAGGTCAAATTCTTCGGAGACCGGCGAGGTCGCTGGAGCCTCCCTGGGAGGTGGGACCGAAAATAGACAGTGCGCGTTGCATGCCGGACTCCATCTGGCTATCCTCCCGGCGGTCCAGTCGATCTGGGGATTGTTCCGGGTCAGCCACGGGTACCCGAGGACTACCGGGGCTTGAGCCGACTGAATGAGGCTGAAACGTACTTCCTCCCGATGATTGCCGGAAAGAATCAAGGTGAGGGGCGGCGTACAGTGAGTCACCCTAGCAAGCAGTCTCCCGTCCAGGGCCCTGGCCTCCAGGGGCGTTGTCAACGGCTCCCGCGGTATTCCGGCCTGGGTTGCTATCCTCTCGTCCAGCAGGTTGCCCACCGGACCGGAATCCACCAGAGCCGATAGGGACAGAGACTGCAGCTGGTATTTCACCGTTGCCAGGATCTGCATCCTTGTCTGGGGTGCTGACGGGAGCATCGTTCGGCCCACCAGGGCTCTCTTTTTCACTGGTGAGCCCTCCCCTTTTAGCCGCTGAGGGCAGGTATCCCGGAAGTGGCCTTTTTGGCCGCAATAGTAACAGGCCCTAGCTCTTCACATCCAAGTCCGTTCGGCCGGGCAGAGCACGTATTGCCGGGCAGAGCCTGGCATTGTGAAAAAGTCAGAGTCCAGGCTGCATCGGTTCTTCTTCCAGGAGAGTGTGGACAGATGGAGCAGAAGCCGATGAAGGCGAATTGGTGGAAAGTGGTGAAAGAGTGCCTGGATTTACCCGAGGAGCTGGGTAACTCGAACTTTCCCTCCAACGTTCTCGCCACCGGTCGTCCAGCCTGGTCGCTGAAGATAATAGCGCGTCTAGGCTGTCCATGTCATCTTTCGCTGCCAGTTCGTCCTTAATCTTTTCTGCGAGACCCTGTCAGAACACCTCCTCTAGGGCCTCGTCGTTCCATCCTGAGTCGGCTGCCAGGGTGTGGAATTCGATGGCTTATTTAGCCACACTCCGTGGACCCTGCCACAGGGTCAGCAAGCGTCTGGCGGCGTCCTTTCTGCGAAGGTGCTGTTCGAAAACTTTCCGCATCTCCGAGACGATGGTGGGGAAAGAGGCGCAAACCTCAGGTTGTTTGTTCAAAATAGCCGTAGCCCATGCCAGGGCATCCCCTCGCAGCAGCCCCATGACGCAGGCGATCTTCGACTTATCTTATGCGTATGTTCGTGGCGGCTGCTCGAAAACCTGGGAGCATTGTAGTAGGAATGGCTTACACCTCCCGAGGTACCCCACGTAGGGTTCTAGCTCCGGAACATACGGCTCGCGAGGGAATCTTATTGACGGTTCCAGTGGGACAGACGGTCCAGGTTGTCCGGATGGGTCGGCCGGAGTTCTCGGAGGAGGGGGGTGCGACGGACTGAGGAAGACGGACATCTGGTCCACCTGCTCACTGACCTTGGCAACATTTGTGGCCAGCCTATTGAGTTGTTCCATAACTTTCTGGAGCAATTGTTTGTAGGCGCCCATTAACTGGCCTTGGCTGGCGAGGGCCTGTTCCACGGGATCTGAGTCCGCTGGGTTCATGACTGGATCGATTGCTCTGTGACGAGTACGTGGCAGGAAAACGAACCCATGTGCAGGACACCGACGCGGAGGCAGGATCAGGAGGCAGAACCTCCGTAGCAGGTGTAGAATCGGGACCAGGCTGGGTCAGGAACTGGGAGATTTGGTTTACGAAGAGATACGTGGTCGAAGATTTGTAGCAAGGTTCCTCTCTTTCTGAGAGTCGAGAAACAATCAGGCAAGGACCGGCCGGAGCTGTCGGAGTCTTATCCTCTAGTGGCTAATGGAAACCCGGTGCTGGTGATTCAGAGGAAATGGGAAAGATTGGGAATCAAGTGTGCGGATTAAGAACCAATTAGGGAGGAAACGGAAAAGGTGGGAAATGCCAGCCAGGACCATGACAAGAGAAACAGAGAGAATGAGTATGTGCATTATGGCGGTGAATACCATGAAGGTTCGGCTTCCTCATAGATTTCACCTATCAATCTGCCCGGAGTCTTGTTTTATCAATTCCGTCCTCCTCTGTATGCGGGGTGGTAGCACGTATATGGGGCCAATTCTGTTCCAGAAGACAGAAGACCACTCGAAGTGTTGCAGATTGCAGACTCTTGAGTTCTCCATTCCATCAAAAATGACAGTCCCTCTTAAGTTTGGAAACGGTAACAATTTCTTAGAACCGACCTTCCCTTCGTTGTATCGTGACAATGGTAAAGTGAGAGGGAAAATGGGCAGTTGAGAGAAGTCCAGCCAGATTCCTGGAAAGAGGAGTGAGAAAATCGATCATCGTATTCACGGTCATAACAGTACTCCTGTCCCCAATATATCTACCAATCCATTTTCTATGCAAGCATTTATATTTAGTGTGCCATCTTCTACAAAGATCCAGGAAAGAAATGGGAAGAAAAAAAAATAAATAAAACGGCAACTCTGGAAAAGCACATTTGGAGATGCAATGTATTACTTTAGTGGCCTGTCACTGAAGAAAAAAAAAATCGGTATATTTAGTAAGTTGTTGTTTTTTTTTCTATAGTAGCGAAACAGTGCAGAGGACGACCTAACAAGCATTGTGCCACTCTGTCCCTGCAACGACCGTCAGAAAATTATTTTCTCGTGGCGATCAAGGAATAAGTTACATTTTCCAATTAACCCAACCCGTATTCTTTGAATTGCGAAGTTAACCAGTTTCTCTGGGGAACCTCCCCCTACATGACCGTGTGGACGCACAGATTCTCTTCACAGCACAGCGCCACAAATGAATTACGAAATCCAAAATAACTCAGACTGTAGCAGAGCCGTGCTAGCCAAAAGCCCACGTGGCGTCCTACTGGAGAGACTGAAATCTCATTAGTGCAAGGCAGGGAAGAGAAGTTTTTTTTAAAGAGGAAAACACAGAATCAGACAGGAATAGACATCGATGTCGAGTCCTGGAGGGATAACGAGTCAGTTTATTGTCATATCGTTAGGAAACTCTCAGAGGGCGAATATCTATAGGGAGATACTTGGAAATACTGCCGGAGTAGCAGGCTCGAAGGGAAAGAGACAGATATGAGAGTAAGAATGAGAGCTTATAATACAATTAGCACACGCACAACCACAAAGAGTACAGAAGGCAAGAGGAAGAGAAAGGGTAAATAATGGAAGAGAAGAAATGGCAGACAGCTGTGTTTAAGACAAGCAACGAGACAAACGAAAAATAAAACGACAGGTAGATGGAGTATCAGGAGAGAGGTACTGAGAGAATAACGAACTGTTAGGGAGGAGAGAGAGGGAGAGTGGTGATTGGCGAAAGTGACCATCGGTATTAGCAGAACGACACATATATCAAGGAACCAGAAAGAGACAAAAGAAAATTGGGAGTTATTACTGGCTAGAGTAAGGCGGAGACCTGGAAGTAATAAGATAACGAAAGTGAGAGAGAAACAAAGGGAGTAAAAATAAACAAGGATATTGACGCAGGTAGAAATTGGGTGGGGGAGAGAAAGTTTGAGCAAGATGCAGATAAAGTGAAGGAGGAAAACCTGTATCCTACACAGCATTCATTATTTGTGCTCGTTGGAGATTACTTTGGATGTGCTGCCCACTGAGACTCTGTAAAAATGGACAATCTTTGTACTGTGGAACTCATGTACTCCTGGTTTGTCGAAGGCTCTGATATCTTTCATCAGGGAGGAGCCAGAAGTGCATCCGCCGCGATACGATGTGGTAATCAAGTTTCGGCTAAATTAATGGTTGAGAACGGACAGACAAAACATTAAAATATACATAAATGAAAGGGCATGCTAAATTTCTTTCACCATCCTGAGATATGTCCGACATCTCGGCTGCAATATGTCCAAAGTTCTCCAGAAGAATGACTGGGCAAGTTTTACGCTGAGTTGTAGAAATATTGAAGGATCACATGTAAATATTTTAGGGGGCCCTATGTCGTATTGTGTCGTATATCTTCACGCTGTTGAGCTCAATCTATCGTGCCCGGTGCAGTGAAAACGCTACTCTGGGTGTTGCTAAGCTCAATTGGCACTAAAAGATCAACAGATAGCGAATGACGGAATGACAAGATGTGAGCACAGACACAAAGAGACACAAGCACACATACACGCATACACACACACACACACACACACACACACACACACACACACACACACACACAAACGTGCGAGCGCAAGCTCTTTCCGTCAGACTTACAGATACAGACACCGATGCACAGAAAATGAAGCAACAATGGCACATGTGTAAGGATAGAAACCGCGAAGCAGAGATATGTATTTACTATTATACGGAGAATAGCTCCATCATACATAACTGCAGTACCTCTGTCACTGTCAATTTATTTTAGCATTGTTTCTATGTATAATCCGGGGATATGTGTATAAACATATGTCTCGGGAACCGACAGACGTCTGAGATTTGCCCTTGTCTTTATCGCTGCTTTGCAGAAAGTTGGCATGAAGGTCTCTGTTAGTATTTCCACCGTATATCTCTTTAGCATGTCGATCGACTGTACAATGGGGGAAAAAATCATTTCTAGAGCTGCAGGCTTATGTCGTCAGAGGGCTGTCTCATCAGCGGGGTGTGACGCTCATTCCTGGAGGTACATGGAACTGTCGCTTTTGTGACAATAGGCGGAGCATGTCTCATGAGGCTGCGTTCCCATTGGGCGCTATTCACTTCCTGCCCATTGTAGTACTTAAACAAGAGAATCGAAAAGTCCTGAATCCTGGTGATAATTTTTTGATGAGAAAATTATTCAACCCATTCTTCATAAAAATAATGTGGAGATTCGGCATCTGGATCGTGTGCGGAGCCTGGTTAACTGGTTTGTACGCAGCAGACAATTCAAAAGCTTTCTCGAAACTGAATTCTGAAAAAAAACCGTTAATATAACATTTTATGTTTTGACATTATTTTTTAGATACGAGTCATGCACACTCTGTCACTCAGACAATGTCACCGCAAATGAAGACAGAAGAAGAGACTGTGACTTTCAGCTGCACCTATGATACTACATGGGGTAGCTATACTTTATATTTGTACCGACAAAGGCCAGAGCAAAGTATCGAGTACGTACTGTACAAAGATAATGATGGATACGAAGAAAAAGCCGAATTTGCTAATAGACGCTTCAAATCCACTCTGGAGAACGGAAGGAAATTATTTAGTGTCACCATCTCAAAGCTGCAAATGAGCGACTCCGCAGTTTATTACTGTGCCCTTAGACGCACAGTGATGCATTGTAGTTAAAAGCTCGCACAAAAATTCACTTACTGTAGAATCCATGCTTTGATCGCTGCAGTTTGATATCTTTGTACACTCCTTTTCTCATTGTGGTTTCACGCCACTAAGAGTACTTATTGAAGTTTCCCTCGCTTTCGTCTGTGAAGACTCAGCAATGGTTGTAACGGCACCGCTCCTTCCAATGACGCAGTGAGATCTAGTGCCTCTGCCATCTTATTTAATTTGAGAAATATACGTTAACGCGACAAGAGAGTTATGAGCGGTAAAATTCAGACCGCCATCACTCGGGTGTGTGTGTGTGTGTGTGTGTGTGTGTGTGTGTGTGTGTGTGTGTGTGTGTGTGTGTGTGTGTGTGTGTGTGTGTGTGTGTGTGTGTGTGTGTGTGTGTGTGTGTGTGTGTGTGTGTGTGTGTGTGTGTGTGTGTGTGTGTGTGTGTGTGTGTCTTATGTCGTTCAAAATAATAGTTACTGTCCAGTGTGCCAAAGCAATTCATGGCGACTGGATTCAGTTCTATCTGGCTGTAGTTGTTTAGTCGTTTAAATCAAAGATTTTTTGCTATTTGTTACTGCTATGATGAATGATTCTCCGGAATCTGAATAATTGAAGTTTTGAAGAAGTCTGTAAAGATATCAGTGAGCAGGTGCGCACAACCTGACTACATGACCTGACATGTGTTCTTGCCACGTCTCATAACTGAGTGAGAGTGATAACTGTGAGCTTCCTTCTGATGTTTGCTGATGGTACAGAAGTGAAGTCAGCGGTCTGGGCTTTTAATGGGAAGCGTACATCTATGTTCACTTACATAGATTCGCGTGATAAGTAAGTCAGCAGAAGAAAAGGGACCCTGAATTGGGGAATGGATTTGGAGTAAGCGGAACCTGAGCAAAATACTGGAGCTTGGAGAAATCCATGTTCATGCCGTCATGTTATTCGATACCCAAACCAAATGTGGGATGTTGTCTCAGGATAGCAGAATAAGAGGACATGGACGCCATGTGGAATGGATTTGGTAATTAAATTAAAATGGTTGGGATGCATTGAAATCCTTCCTGCTGCAGGTTTCGCATTGATTCGCAAAGAATCATACGATAACATGGATCCCGCAACCTCCGCCGAGTTTCTCCGATGTTGTGCACACCGGATTGTAAACACTGCATATAGTAAATAAGACGAAAAGGTGAAAGAACAAAGGAGGAAATCTACACCATTTTAGCCTACAGAGTTTGCTCCCCTATTTCATGATAGTGGATGTATTTCTCTTCTCATTCCCAACCACCGTTCTTAGCCGCGTATGCAGTTTACACTAACCAATCGAAATCCATCAACCGCTGTCTTAAATATAGTTACAGATTTGACCTAAGTAGATATCAGTGGCCAAGAATTCCACATGGTCCCCACTCTCCGGCCAAAAAAAAGGAAAATATCGAAATAGCCAAGTTTCAGTCTTTGTATGTCTTTGCAGATGAGGATACATTTGTGAACTTATTTAAGTGAATCCATTCACATCGACACTCCTCATGCACAGTTCACACTGTAAAACTAAAACAATTTTCTGTTGCATACCCACAGTTTGAACACGGTAGATTGGAATTATGAGATGGTCTTGTGAGTGGGATGATGTAATTGTCTATTGAACTTAAGAAGCTGTGGGTTTGTGATGTCACGTGATGACATATTCCAAACCGAATTTAAACCAACACGCAGTTTCTGACACAGTTCTCATTTTTATTTTTGATGCAACATTGTTCTTACTGGACGGAGCCTCCACTGGTTTTGTTTATTGCACGTTCATTTTTTCCCTTGCAGTCCAGTATCAGAGTGTGAAGGCATTTTCGCAGTTATCCGAGTTCAAATGACTGGATAACGTTCATGTTGTTCAGCATTTTAGGTAATGGTAGACCATGGACTTACTTCAGAAACTGTGGCATGCACTTCTGAGTTGAGCCTCTGGAAAGTCAGGAAAGTTTGTGCAGTGACCACCCACCAGTCAAAAGGTCGATACTTAGAAGGAATTCTTTTTTTTTTCGGGAACGTATCTTCGTACTGAGCGTATAAATCACATGGACTTTTGACTTTATCACATTAAGTCTGTGCGTGGATGAAAACTCGTGAAAAACAGTTTCTAAGTTTGAATGTTTTTGCCACAAGACTGATAACTTCCGGTTAAATTAATCGTTTGTTTACTTTTCTAAGAACGAGCAGAGGTTAATAAATCTCGGGTTTTCATTTTAAACACTGTCTCAGTTCCATATTCATTGCAGCTGCATTCGTAACATTCCGCCTGAATTTGTTTGAATTTCCAAAAGTCCAGCCACTAGCATTTTTCACCTGAACCCATCCAGTCTCTCCTGATAAGGCAGAATTTGAACATCTTTGTAAATCTCTCCTGCACCCTTTTCACCCAACTGACTACGCTATCTGCACTACGGCGACTAGAACTTTAGGAATTACTGTTGGTGCCGTCGCGCAGTAATAACAGTAGTACCATATCTTCATCTCAGAATCAAATTCGATGCTGGTAAGCAAGGCATTCTTTTCAGTCCATTTACACATCTAAGAAAACATGCAGTTTTGCCCAAATGCCGCTGCTCTATGAGCTCAACCTACCACGTACTGAGTAATTCCTAGCCTGAGATATCTTATTGAAATGCATCACATCCCGCTTCCCTATAATACAATCGAAATGTGTTTCTTGTTTGCCCAGCATAAGCAGGGAACTGGCGATTTCAGAATAGCAAATAGGAGTGAACTATCAACAGTTTCCAACATGATACATTTCATTTACCTTGATGACTTGCCCTATTTAGTACCTGATCTCTCTTTATTTGCGGCACATCGGGGTTGATATTCTGCGCTTTATTTGTAGAATATCGTAGACTGTTATATCGTCTCGACTTTTTCTTCTGTTGATATATAGAAACAGTATTAGGTTATTCGACGCATCGAGGTTGCTGCCCCATTTCATAACGGCAGATTCAAATTTCCTCTCACCCCCGGTGTTCTGTCTTCTGCCCATTTACTCCAAATCCTGACAAATCCATTACATTTAAAAATGTGCCTTCAATAGGCATAACGTCTTGCCCTCCACACCTGTAAATGGCTTTGATTCACAGAGAGTCATCGCTCTCTGCAGAAAGTAATTCCTCCTCATCCTTTTTTTTCGAAGAGGACACCGTTTATTCTGAGGTGGCGTCTTCTGGTCTTAGATTCTCTCTCTCTCTCATGAAGGGAAGAATCTTCTCTATACCCGCTCTAAGAAGGCTTTCGCCATTAGATAGTTTTCACTGTCATCACCCCTCGTCCTTCCGACTTCCTGTAACTATGCACACAGAATCATTAAAAGTATAATTTACTCCCATTCATTTAAAATCGATTATTTTATATTTGTTCATGAAATTATTCTTAAATAACTTGTTTAACTTGTTAAGAGTGTTATATATATATATATTTATTTATTTATTTCTTACTACAACTGTTCCATACCTTCACCCCGTGACTGAAACAGAATGATTATTTTTTTTAACATTTGTTCTTATCCTCTAGTTTTGAAATGTACATATTCCTCTCAAATCATGTTAACTTACTTTCATTTTAAACAATCTTTGGATACTTTGTGGTAACTGACCATTGTTTTACTTTATACATAATTTGCATTATTCTACAATCTATGAAATCTCTGAATTTTAATGTGTTTATTTGAATAAATAGTGGATTGCTTGGCTCATAACTTGTCTTATGTACAGTTCTTATGAATTTATTTTGGAGTAGAAAAAATCGAGTTTGTAATTATTTTGAATGTATTTCCCCATACCTCTACACAGTAAGTCATGTAAGGGAGTAAGGGAACAGAATATAGATTTCAGCCCATGCTTTGCTCTCATATTACTGAAAATGAGGCTTCAGCAATGTCTTATAAACTCTCAACATAAAATCCTTGTTTTTATATACTAGACCTATTGAACTGAATGTTAACATCGCACTTGCCTTCCTCAACGCAGAATCCACCTGCATATTAAACTTCGGGAAGCGTGCACAAACAATCCCTATTTTTTTTGTCTGACTGTTTGAATTATTTTGTCTGTCCATTCAGTAAATTGTCAAAATTTTCATTTCCCTTACGATTCCCCACACTGTATTCCATTTGCACCTTTTTTGCACTTTCTACTAACTTGGCTAAGTACAACCGTAGCCTATCTACGTTTTCAAACTCTCTTGTCACTCTACCCACCTTCGTATCCAGTAAAGGCAATAATTCCATAATCTAAGTGATTAACAGTTAATGTGTAAATAATCGGTCATAACACTCCACTGTGTAACACCATCAGTCACTAGCTGTCAATCAGAAAATGCTCCCGTTACTTTCATTCTTTGAAGTGTGGGAGAATTGTGTTTAAGTAACCTCATGGTGGTCCTGGATATTCTAATGTTGAAAAGACCTATGGCTTTCTCAGGGAACGGTTTTATTGCCCCCGAATTAGCCGGAGGTCAAGGAATACTACAGATCTTGCACTCGATGCATTGGGAGGAAGACGCTGCCAACGAGGGCCACGACAATGTCCCGCTTATAGAATGCGGGGTCCTTTGAGCTGGTAGGGGTCAACGTATTTAACATCTGATCCACAGCTACAACTGCAAATTAAATGAAGATACCAGGTACTTGCCACATTATCTGATGTTCGGGCACGAGAGAAGGTTGCCCATCGATCTTTATTTTAGGGCCGGCGAGGAAGACCTACTACCGAAGAGTTATATTAAGTATGTTTCCATTATGAGAAGGGAGGTTAAAAGGGCACATGAACGAGCTGAAATCGTAGATGCAAAACAGAAACAAGGAAATAAGAGAAGGTTTGATCGAAAGTTTAGTTACTCCCAAGTCAAGCCGGGACACCAAGTCCGCTGAGGAAACTTGGGTCTACTTGGGAAGCATCAGTTGGCTAAACAGTGGGTGGCTTCGTCCTATGAAGTTAAGATTAACATGCCAGAGATACTAATTTTCCGGATGAAACCAGGATGGGAATGGGTCTGTCAGGATTCTCGATCGGAACCACCTTCTGCCTCTGGGACAAGAGGAGCGGGTTAACCCATAGCCCGAACTGGAGTTTAAACCTGGATTGTGCGGCGGCGCAGGTGTCTGATCGAGCAATAGCATGAGAGATTTGACCGGCCCCCGCCCCTGAATCGGATACTAATTGGGAGAATGAGTAAATGGGCGTGTGTTATATTCTGCATTTTGCTAATTTCCCACTGATTGAGGAAGAGATTCCCAATCATTCTCACGTTGTCAGTTGGATTCGGGGTGGCGGCGTGGTTGGCGGGTGCTATCTGTCGACTGTCGGATTAAGCGGGACACTGCACGGATTGGAGCGGGGCTCATCCAAGCGTTCCGAGTTTCAGGAGGACACGAGTTTGTGGCTTTGCATGTAGGATTGTCAATTTATCACAATTCCATGAGGACTTGACTTAATTTGGTGCAGCAGATTTTAACACCTTTGGAAGCGTGTCACTGCTTATATTTACTCTTAAATTGAACCATATGAATGTCGGCGAGACCATGAGGGCGAGCAGCAACTGTTTCCCGGGCCGAATGTACTGAAAAGGTTGGCACAACGACATTGAATTGCTCTTACTGGATATACAGCTTCCGGGCTGCATTGCAGCTGAGTAGTGCTCATAGTTCTCACATTCAGCACCCACCGCTGGCGAAAACGAGAGTTGAATGAGTACGTACGGACCTGGCAGAATACAGCCTCTCCAACAGCAAGCCTCCAAAAGTGCCTCCTTTCTAGTTACACACGAAAACTGAATTCCCTTCGGACTGCGACTTAGTAACAGAGGACAGGGAGGAGATCTGGCCCGTGAACACCTATCATGTAGGATGACAGGCCTCTGCTCAAGTGCAGGTGCTGGTGAACCAAATTGTTTAACGAGATTGCTTTGCTGTCTTTTGAAGGAAGAGGGCTATCACAGAGGCAAAATGGTTTCGCATAATTCGCAGCATGGTATGCCCAGACGGTACAAGAACATTGTTCTAGCTATGCTACTCGCAAAAAGATTGGAAATTTTGCTGTGATTCGTCAAGAATGCTGTGACTACATTTCTGACAAGTGGGGCTACTTTTAGGATCTCTGCTGAAGAACCGTTGGGGATGTATGCTGGATATAAAATATTAACCTATACGCACGTTTAGATGGGTTACTGTTGAATTTCCTTTTGAATTTGAGTAAACTGTCGAGACGTAATGAAGTAACAACTGAAAGAATTGTTTATCAACGAATACTCTCGAATGTTTGTTGAACAGGGTGGCTTTGAGAAGACTCATTTGCTGGTAGGTGATTAATTGAATGCTATTTTTTATGGCTTTTTCCAGGTCAGTGGTTAACGAGCTTATTCGTAGTCAGTATATTATGAATAACATGAAAAACCTGTGAACTTCCTCGTAATAACTAGTATGCTGAAAATGAGTGGGAAATTTAAAAGTCATGGTCAGTGCAAAGGGGACCAAGCGGAACTGTAAAATCAGGCAAACACATTGAAAATCAATCTAAGATATCCCCGTTCTCTCTCGCCAACAGTATGTACGTGTGTATCTTTGCATTTTACTTCTTCCAACTGTCTCCTTCTCTCTCTCTCTCGCACACACACACACACACGCACGCACACACACACCTCGCCCCCCCCCCTCTCTCTCTCTCTCTCTCTCTCTCTCTCTCTCTCTCTCTCTCTCTCTCTCTCTCTCTCTCTCTCTCTCTCTCTCTCTCTCTCTCTCGCTCTCTCTCTCTTTCCCTCTCTCTACCCTTCTTCCCACACTGTCTCTTTTTTTTCCATCCGGTCAAACGCTCCATCTATGTATCGATCTACCGAGCTCTCTGTGTTCTTTCTCTTGTTTTCTTCATTCTTTATTGTTTTCTTCGATTTAGCAAGCGTGTTTCATTCTACAATTTAGTCTTTATTAAAGCTGGTAGTTTCTATCTCCATGATGTTGTTCATTTGCAGTGTTTATCTACCTTCCTGGATTGACAAATAAAGTATGCTTCACCTCATGATCATCTTGGGATAGTATGGATCTGAACTGCACAAACAATTCCAAAATTCTGTTTAATCGTCCATATCAGTGCGACTGCAGGGATTTCATCATCGGTTGAACATGACACTGTGAACTATACTTGCAAACAGGAAACCGAAGAATGCATGTGTTCTGGCGCAAGGTTAAAAAGAATGTGGGCATATAGCAGCCGATCAGTTTATTATTTATCTACCTTTGAGTTCTTATCTTGTTTGCTATTTAGTTGTTAGCTCCATTCGTTACAATTTGATCTCTATCTCCATCATGTTCCCCGTCAATCGGCCGTTGAGTTCCGGGACACTGCTGATGTTATCTACAAAGCTGAAAACGGATTTAAAGCAGACGAAATCCAGGAAAAATAGAAAAGGGTACGAGAACGCAATACCTTTGGCAATCGATGGTGAAGATGAGCATTAGGCTTTCCAGTATATTGCTTAATTATCTTCATCCTCATGTCAGTTGCTGGGAGGGAAGCTGCCCGTCATTGAAGTTTAATTCTAGGAGCTGATAGACGATTCTGTTCAGATTTATGACTTTTGAAGTGCAAGCTTTAGTCAGCACTCTAATGTCTGAAACATTTTTATCCACATTTCCCAAGGATGAGTGTATGCAAATATGACGCCATGAGTGGTAGTTCAGTTTCAACAGTAGAGAACTACGTTGGCTCCCGGCTGTAATGAAGATACCACTGCGTCTATTAATTCACGAAGGTTGACTTGAGAGGCACTATAACTGGTTTACCTTGATGGTACTGGTCTTCCTTGCATAGAAGGAACACTGAGATTGGACTACGAATTAATTACGATTCATCACATGCAGACCCCCCACACGTTGGTCTGTGCACTTGCTGAATAATCGGCTGGGGATTTCATATTTACTATTTCTGCGACTTCCATTGGAGAATGATCGGAACGTGAAGACAAGTCAATGCGAAGAAGCTAGATTGCAAACTGTCACGTGCAAACGTGTCTCCCAAGGGTGTATGGGTCCCTCTATCTTGAATTTTTCGTCAGCACAAAGCACCTTGTGAAGCAGGGACGGCATCCTCAGCCATCTTTCGTCCTGTCCTCTGCCAGCTTCCGACAAATACGACATCCACTCCCACTAAAGTCCTTCAGAAACATCTCTTTCTCGTGTTCTGTAGAAACTTCTCCCATTACACCACCGTGTTTGGGTGACACCACGTTCCTAAGTTGAACAACAAAGCTTCCCATTTTTAGTTCTAATCAAAAATGATATACCTACGAGACGGAAGTAAAAATCTTCACCAGGGTGTTACAAATTTCCCCACATAGTCATTTCCTCATGACTTTGAAACATGTTAAGTCATTTATTGACACAGTCTTTAAAGAAATCTGTGATATCCGGACATCCAATGCATTTGTGAATGGTAGTGACATACCTCACAAGGATAGACGCAGCACTCTATTCCCGCATTGTGTCATATGCCAGACTATCCAGGGGCCTCTGGATTCGTCGAGACCTCAGTATTCCAATCCCTAGTACCAACTTCCATAGTTATGGAAGGACACAATATAGAAGTTAACTTTAATTATTGGTCATTGCTTAATGCACATGTTACTTCCTAGTACCCATAGTGTACCAGAGAAACGCTACGATATATACTGAAGAGATTAAGTCTTCGTTACGCACATCAGTCGCCCTATTTAAAATATTGATATTCCGGAGCGCATGATAGAGACAGTTCTCTGTTTAGTTTAAGTACTCTGGAGATGTTTGCACCACCTCGATCATGTGTCAGTGCATGACTACTAACCGATGATACAGTAGAATTAAGGGAATCGATAATATGTATTACGGTTGTTTGCGAGATAAAGAAAACAATTAATTCATCATAGCCAAAATGCAAATTCTGGATTATTCTGGGCAATAAGAACTACAGCCGTATTTGGTAAAAAAAAAAACCGAGAAGGTGCACAAGAAGAAATTAAAGCAAGAGGGCTAAGTAAAAAAGTCAGAAAATGAAAGAGAGGCAGGAACTCGTCGGACTGCATAAACCGGAGTCTGGTGCCATGGATTGCATTAGGAAGATAATCCAGACACGTTCATAGATCCAGGGAGTTGTCACTTCGCAAACGAGCTATTTCGGCAACAGTAAAATGCAGTGTTGACATATTATGGACGGCTAGAAAAGGTGGACGCCATAATCGTGTAAGCCAGAGATAATGATGGGTCTTATAACATCATGTCCTTTTATTCTTTATGATACCAGTCTTAGTAAAATAGGTGAAATATTCGAAGTTTTGTCTTAAGGAAATTTATTCTCAAAGTACGTTCATGTCACCGCATAAAATACTGTGATTCGGTTTCCTATGTGGATACGTAGCAAGTGTACAGAATAGTAACAACAACATAATCAATAAAGTTCAACCAGAGGGAAGAAGATGATGAACGGCAACGTAAAAAAGGACGAAAACCTAATCATAGATTAGCAATAAATATCGGGAACATAAGATGATATTCTGGTTGTTCTTGTTAGTTTTCGTGTTCGAAACAAAAATAAGTTGATTTAAGCGCATCGAACTGAAAGTAATCGTAATCTATCCAATGTCTATCCGTCCACAGGATCTCTTTTTTGACACATTTACCTTTACAACAGCTAGTACGTCTTCTGCCCTTTCACTCTGTTTTCTGTTCCAGTGTGGAATTAATTTAAACACTACAGCTGCTTAATTTATCTGATTGTAAGGATATTGGTGCGACTTGCGTTCAGTTGTAACCTCTCCCTTCTGTACAAGGTCCATCGTCAATATTGTTTAGGATAGTATTGTTTCATTTCCGGTACAGCTGTACAGAAATGTGAAGAAAGAAACACCTTCCAAAAGTACTGCCCAAACCATGAGACACACATTTCACTGCACTGATATTCTACTCTTACCTTCAGTTTTCCGTAGTAGAGGCAATAATCTGAAGATCAGCAACTTTGCATTCTGGCTTTCCAACCTCGTCACTAGCTACATCGAGTTACTTTTACCCAAGTACTTTAACATGGGTATTTATATTCACTATCCAAATGCCACCGCGTTTTCGCTAATTATCTGTTCCGTTGTGGTATACCTGCACTGCGAACCTAAATTACTAAGCAGAAGGTCATTGTATCCAATTGCAATTACCGTAAAAACGTCGAGTTCTACAATATACTGAAACTGGGCTTTTTCGACAACAGCAAACCATATGTGGTTTACCTTGACACCACATACATGTACAGAACCCATAAAGAAGTATTGCGCTGAAACTCAGGAGATTTAGGAAAGAGTCTGAAGAGCAGGGCATACAAAGTAGCCATCCCTGGACTTCACCCTGTGCCACGTGGTAGTCGTAACTGGCGTGGAATGACGGTAGAGTTAGATGCGTGGTTGAGTATCTGGCGTTACAGACAGCTGGATACAAACGACAGGCTCATGCTGCATTAGACAATGGCTGCCGAATGGTCGATTGCCAGCAGAAACATGAATGGATTCAGGGGACTGTTATGCGACTGAACAGTTTACGAAAGGAAAATAATATATGCACTTCATACAACCAAACTATTGGCTATTTAGTTGGGACCACCCAAGAAAGCGTGCCTGCTGATAGCTACGCTATCTGACCATATAAGCCGCAGTGACGGACAGTGTACACATTTGGAGTATCTTACATTTGGCAGTTCAAGGTAAATTGCTTTACTGGAGCTAGTGAAATAGAGACCTTACAGTATGCTACCGAATTCCATAGTCTCTTGCTCCTCCGTTTACTGCTGCTCTCCCGGACCTAATTCCCGAAGTGGAAAGAATGTCATATGAACAGAACAATAGTACTTTGTAATAGATCGTGATTACGCATTCCTTTTCATTAACCTGTCGCCAGAGTCACATGATCATGTTACTTGCACATGTGAAGCAGATGTTGCATCTTTACCAGATTGCCTCAGGAAAATATGTAAAGCCCTACACTATATCTTGGTCGGAAAACATGAAACAACAGGGAATATATTCGCTAGTCTGATCTAAACATAGTAAAATAAATCGATGGCATTCTGCTAAGAGTTTCCACTGTTCGGAAGGAATCAGCAGATTGATAGAAAGTTTTGCCAACATAGCTGTGCATAGGATCAGTACAGAAGCTGCCGACCCCCCACAGCAGAGTCTTCCTCCCCTATTTTTCGGGTTTTACCGGATGAACAGTTCTCTGCAGCAATCAAATTTCACACCTAATTTCCGTACGGCTTGAGTGCATCGAAACCCGATGCCGTAGGTTGGGAACTGCCGCGCTGATTCCATTCTGAGGTGTAGTAATGCATCAGCAGGGACAGAGCAGTTACAGCCAAAGAGCTGAACTGGTAGCAGTTACATTACCGTTACAACAAGAATCGAGTGAGGAGCAGAAAAGCACAGACTCAAGCGCAGCTATGAATGGAATGGTTATGTGCATGACAAGGTGGCGGCAGCAAATGCAACAGGCTGGGAAAACTTTCGAGGGAACAGGAAGTTTTGGATCAGGTTTCGGAAGAGTCAAAATGAATGAAGACAACTGTTTTGAATAGCAACGCTTCGCAGAAAGATAACTCTTTATGTATCTTCTTTAAAAATGACGTTAACTGTGAATTCGGGAACGCCATGTCAAAACGCCCGAGCTCCGTGCGATGAAGCAAGTCCCACGTAAGATGTATGATCTTTTAGAAATGTGTATCACAAATAAGGTGTACGTCTACCAGTCTACATGATGAAGGAAGTTATTATTGCATGTGGTGTGTTTTAACATGTTAAAAGTGGAGTAGTGGCTGTCACGTCGACTGTCTAGATTAATCGAGGGAAGGGGGAATTTTGTCCAGCACAGGTATGGGAAGATTGATTTTATCAGATACCTGTCACAGCAGCAACGATTTAAGTATTTGCTTCCTATGGATTGCACATCCAAATCTATTATTGTCAATTCCTTGCACAAAGCTGATTAGGATCACACATTGAATGGAATTTCAGATGTTATTTGTTTTAAGGGGCCATACAAAAATGCAGTTAACAACGGATCTCACGTCACGCCGCAAACCGTGGAAGTTATGGCTTCTAGTGGAGCTATTAATAGTTTCACATTCTTTCTAACCCCCAAGCATCAGGGCTAACTGAAACGGTGAAACGATATTGAAGATAACTGATTTGTTTATTGACACCAGCTCACAACTGACTTAGGTGTTTGACTGTACTGTCGCAAGACTTGTACAATGTAAAGAACAGCACAATACTCCATAGATCAAATATGGGAAAAACATAATCAACAGAAGCTAAGGAGGAAACAGGCACCGACGAAATGGCTCGCGCACGTTCAAAATTCACCGGTTTGCATTGCCAGCTTGTCGTGATGGGACTGTTAAGCAACTTCAGTCTCCTCCTCGTCCTCTGTTACAACAGAATTCAGTTGCTATAATCTATACATCAATTCATTTTAAGATCACTTCTGGCGAATGTCATATATGAATTAGCGAGTTCTGTGTCAAACAAGGACTGAAGTGAATAATTGAATTCGTTCGTCAACAAAAACAGCTGACATCTCGCAGCAGTGATCTCCTAATACAGCGATCCAACCGCCGGGCCGCGAAGAATGCCGCGGTGCAGCAGTAGCCGTGACGCGGCCAGCACGGCTTTATTTAAAAAAAACCCAGAAATAAACAAGCTAATTAATCAGGTGACATCCGTCACGTAAATGTCGGCCCAGATCAGAGGTGATTGACGATGGCGTAGAACAGGTTAAATCTGCTATCGCCTCAGATCTGGGCCGACATTTACGTTCCGGGCGGCACCTAATTCATTAGCTTGTTTATGTCAGCTTTCTTTTTCTTAAAGATGTGCAGGGCGCGTCCAGGATATTCCTGCACCCCTGCATGCTTCACTGTCTGGTATTGGTCCACGGCCCGGAGGTTGGGGACCACTGTCCAAATAATCATAACCATTGTTCATTCTGGTAAGATGTAGCTACAGTGTTTATGTTGAGTTCACTCGGGGCATCCGAATTGGTATTTTTACATCATTTAAAATGAGCTTTAAAGTAATCATCCGAAACGTTTTAGTCGTTGTCAGTACCTGTATAACCAGATGTAACTGGCTGCACTGTCGTTTGGTATTACAGAAGTTAATAGTTTCCTTCTTTTTATCTGAATAAGACTAAGGGTATTCATTTAGTAATGGGGAAAAAAAATTACCAGGTGGACGTTTAAAGATCAGTTTGAATGAAATTTCGAGAAAGTAGACAACAGACCCACTTGATATTAACGTTCAATCTTTCACCAGGGTTTACCAAATGAACAAAACTCTCATTTTATTTCTCAGTGAGTTATTGGTATAGTCTCTCCTCAACCAATACTGGACAAGCTCTTGTTTGTGCCAGTGGTCCTACTGCGATGGTGGGCAAGCCTAGACTTGAGCAAATGAGAATGACCAGTTTCACTATTTCACAATTTACCGCCAGCTATTACCCCGTTGGGCCACGATCTGTGTTTTTACAGCAGAATCGTTCCGCCTGCAAGTTTCTGAAAGAGTAAACGCTTGGAATCTTCACAGCTATTAGCCAGTTAATTCTGTTGAACTCGAGACATGAGGCGCCTGAGGCAATACGTTCAAACATGGTCGACATGTCCACTCAAAACTTGCCTTCCTGAAAGGATTAAAATATTTTACAAACGGATCGATGTCGGGAGCGATTTGTTACCGAGGACGGAATCAATCACCATTGTCACGCCAGAGAAAGATGTCTGGATGCTGGTGAAGTAAGGAAAGTCCTAAACAGCAGAGTTTGTTAGCGTACGTAGTCGCGTGCTGAATGTACGGGCAGTTATTCTATATCTTTTATATATATATATAATATATATTTTAATATTTAACAGTCTTCTATTCCCCTTAGGATTCCAGTGGTCAACTATCTTACAGATGCCCGAGCTGGCGGCAACAAATTGGTTTAACCCCTACGTTTAGTGGCACTGTATTCACATTACTTTCAGCGGTAGTTTATGGATCGCATTAAAACACTTCTTCCGCAGCTTTGGAAATTTTACAACTTGCCTTTCGCTTAAATCGGTCCAATAATAATGTCATAAACTCTGGACTACACTCCGACGTGTCCACAATGTAAATTATTGTCTCACATGCTAGGATGTTGTTTGTCGTGATAATTTCAGTTATAATACAAATATACTTCAGAAGATGGTGGGAACATTGCCCTTGCATTTTCTTTGAACTCTGCTCTGTAACGAGTAGATGGATTGAAGACTAAACGGACTTCGACTGATTTCAAAATGGGCTAGGAGAAGCCAGATCCATACAGTGTCTGGAAGTGCATCGTCAAAAAACTTCTGTACAAAGAGTAAAGGTGCAGACTATTTCGGAGTGAATGGACAAATCTGTAGTGTGTGGGAGATCAGTGTCCGAGTGCAGGATTTCCCAAAGTGTAACTTGCATTTGCGGGTGGCGTAAGTAAATCAGACTGAATCTCAGAATTGTCTTGTGGAACAACGATGTGATCGTTAGTTTCGTGTGAGTGTGGGGACCTCATGTAACTGATCGAAATTTGAAAGGCCTAGAGAAAGAAGACCTGGAAGGTATGCATCCAATAGCGGGAAATACTAGGAGCGGAGGAAAGCAAGACGTCTCTGTAGGCAGACAAGAGGTACAATTTATTTTGCCAGAGGGAAATGAATCCGTGTAAATTATTGACGCTGACGGCTGCAGGGACAAATACTTTGCACATATTTAAAGCGGCGATATGTTCTTGATTATAACTGGATTCAAATGTTTGGAGAAGTAGGTAGAAAAATGGAGCTGAGAGGAAAGGTGATTCGTCATGATCGATGTCGGAGCAGGCCTGATGGGCTCAATGTACTAAATCTGCTCTTAGGTCTATAGCCTTATGATAATAGGAGAAAACATCATGTTCCTATTCTCAACAACCTCACTGATGAAAGACATGGCGATCAAACAGCGGGCGTGAAGTCAGATTTCATCCCACTTCTATAGAATACTTATCGGATAATTGGGTTGCCTTTTTTTTTCTTTTTTTTTACTTCAATATCGCATGTTGAAACATTAATTTTTAATTACTATCTGCAACGCACTTCTTAGAAAATGTAACATCGTATTTTCGATTCTGCCATTGCTTTCACTTGTGCTGCTTTAATCTACTCACATAACGAAACGTCCTCTAGGTCTAATGTGCAATTCATGGTTTCTTTTCGTAGTACTTTGCTATATTTGATGATAATAAACTAACTCCAATCTAACCTCTTCGGAGTAGTAACAATGATACTACCGCCTTACAGCTCCCGAAAGAACAGCTCAACAGGATTTGAGATGAAATTAGATGACATTCTTATGTTGTGAATATAAATTTTATATGGCGCAAAACATTCATGCTGATAGATTATCTTCTAAGTTCTGTAGGCATTCATTATACTCTAAGTATGGCTGTGATAATGCAGAACTCATTCTATTTCAGTCCATTCCTAGTCCGACTAGCATTACTTTTCCATTTATTGTTTATATGTAAGATTAGCTTACAGTCTGAGGACTATTTGGAATATGTACACGTTACACTGTTGTGGTATTCAATTGTTCTCTGATTTTCATGTGTCACCGGAAATAAATGCATGTGCTGGTGCAGATCATAAGAAGCTGCAGCAAATATCCGCTAGCTTGAAAAATAAATTCTGGATCTTTAGATTGGAAGACAAATAGATGGAGTTTATTCAATAGTTGCAAATATAGAATCTACACATCATATGGTAACAATAACTAAAGGAAACTATAGTTTAAGGTAAATTGGAGTACTTGATTCCACTCTCCATCGCGCGATCCCTTTTTAGGTTTTACCGAGCCTCCTGAAGACTCGACTTGGGGGCAGAATGTTAACACAGTCAAATAGCAAGAATACCATGCGGAAGAGTAAGCAGGAATTTAAAATTTGCACTAAACTATCACAATAATTCCTTTCATTAAAAACGTTTTATTGTTTATATTGCTTTGTCTGAATGTGTCGTCTATAATTGTCATATAAACAAATAAATATATAAACGGACGTTTCTCGTCGTTTGTTTCCAAACGAAAATCTATGCTACGTGCTGCTAGGAGGATTGTTTTCTCGATAAAATATCTTTGTTTCTGTTGCTGGCTGTAGATGGCGATGAAAACGTCGAAGATGAACGTGATCGTTCACCAGACGGACGTTTCTTCAGAGGGACACAGCAACATGATAATGAGATTGCAGATCGGAGTGGTGTACAGGATAATCATTGGGAAAGAAATGCATATATCTCGCAAAAAGTTTATTAATTCTCGGGTGAGTTTACCAGGAAATATATCACCGCCAGGAGCTCCGGGTGCCTTGTGATGCATTTCGTTACGATGTCAGATGTAGAAAGGAAGCGCCGATCTGACTCAGTGTCTAATTAGAAGCATGCAATTAATTTCGATTATCTATCTATTACACCGGCAAATGAAAGTCATATATTAACCGAAAGATACTTGTGTATTCACTCGCAATATTATGAACTTTAGTGAAGAATAGACAAACAAAAATAATATATGACATTTAGCACACCAATGGATCATGGGCATTCGTAATTCAATGGTACTCCATTAAACTGAAAACAATAATGGTATTCGCTTCGGGTGGAATGCAATCATAAATGGGAAAAGGAAGAACAATCAGCCACAATAAACTAAAAGTTCAATCAAATATCAGAGGTGATCAAAAGCCAGCAATACACGGATGCCCGTTTACTTTAAAAGTTTTTTTTTGGTAGTTTCTATCCCCGAGATTATTCCTGCAATTCCACTATGGTTTTCATACATACAGAGCAACAAAGAATTAATGTACATTCACGCTGCTGTTCTACATTCGATCATGGATGTGGATGATTTATTTTATTATTACTATTTAGCTGGCAGTTAGTGAATTTGCTTCTTCGCAAATGCAGCAAATATGCACGTACAAATGTCGTCCATTGTTGATCTTGGAGCTTCCACATTTCCTCTGTGACACTTTGAAATAATTCCTCATTCGTCAGACCATAAGGTACAGGAACAGAAATATGGTATTCGACCATCCAGTCTACGTTCTGTCAATATGACTTTAACTGCATTGACAAAGTGCTCCTATGTTCTATATTTTTTTTTCTGACGTTACCGTGAAGGTGTAAACCCATAACAAAGGGATCCGTCTGTGCTGCTGGTTGAAGAACGACAGACATTAAGCCTGCATTCTCGTAATTAACCAGCATTTTGTGATATTTTATGCTGTATTTTACATTCAAAATTACATCCAGACCTGTTTGTCAAATGAGAATCATTTGATCCCAATGGCTTCAACTGCCTGAACAGCTGATTCCATTTTCTGATTGCAAATGTTGATCCATATTTGAACTGTGCTTCTTCGCACATCTTGCCGAATGCGTAATCTGTCCGAACATCAATAAAACAGGCGCTCTTCATTTCCGGTGTTGACAAGCACCCATGATTCCAAGCTGGCTTTAGTTTAGAAAGCCGATGTGAACGTTGGGGATTTCATTTGTCCCTGTTCATCCTTTTATGATGACTTTTTGCAAGAGTCTGAAGAGACAAGCCGTAATCCAGGAAAATGCTTCAGCCTTCAATTGAATAGTTCAAACCTGAACACTTAACAAAACTTGCTCAGCCGCATATGATAAAGAAATGTTCTTCTGGAACGTTCAGTTATACCATGATTTCGTCCTATAATTCACAGCAGCCAAATCATGGTATACAGCGGATTCAATGACGGAGAACTATAAAGCGAGGATGTCCTGAAGAGTGAGTATGGAGAGCTTTGTAGGAAGTTAAAAAGCAGGGCGGTATTGTCAGGATTGCTGCCTGTGCCACGTGCCAGTGAGGAGAAGAGTATGATGCTCTGGCTGAGGAACTGTTGTAGGGGGCAGTGATTCAGATTTCAGGAACATTGGGATCTCTTCTGTGGCAGGTGGAACCTGTACAAGAGAGACGGAATACACCTTAACTACAGGGCAGCCAAAATCGTTGCAGTGAGGACTTTAGTGCTATTGAGGAGGGTTCAAACCAGATTTTCATGGGGATGGGAAACAGAGTGACGGAGCAGATAGTGGGGTGGGAGTGAAAATAAATGATGTTAAAAGTTCATGCAGAGTCAGAAATAGAAGGCTTGTGTGAGGTGGAAATAATCTTCTGAGGTGTATCTATTTCAATGCAAGAAGTATTGTGGGAAAGGCAGACATACTGAGAAGTGGATTGACATGTGGAATTATGACATTATAGTCATCAGTGAATCTTGGCTTCAGGAAAAGGCAGGACGGACAGCCGTTCCAATCGGAGAAACAGGAAATGTATGACCACATTGATGGGGTTGTATTACAGACCACCCAATAGTGAGCGAGAATTGGAGGAGAAAATCTGCAGAGCGATAGCAGACAACTGCAGGAAACATAAAGTTGTGATAGTACGGAATTTTATTTTTCCACATATTGATTGGGACAACCATACTGTTAAGGGTCTAGACGGACTGGAGTTCTAAAATCATCAGTAAGTGTTCAGGAATGTTTTCTAAATCCATATATAGAGGTACCAACAAGAGAGGATACAATATTACATGTCCTATTTAGAAACGAGTTAAGACAGGTGACGAAAGTGTGTGTCGGGGAAAACATTGATTCCAGTGATAATAACTCCATTAGTTTCAACTTGATCATGGACAAAGATAGATCTGGTCCGCGGGTTGAAGTTCTAAACTGGAAAAAGGCCAAATTTGAAGAAATGAGATAGGATCTAAAGAGCATGGATTGGGACAGTTTGTTACCTGGGAAGGATTTGTTTGGTAAGTGGGAGGCATTCAAAGGGAAATTTTGAGAGGGCAGAGTTTGTATTTTCCTGTCAGGATTAAAGGCTAAGTGAATTAGAATAAGAAACTTTGGTTCTCAAGGGATATTGGAACTCCGATAAAGGGGAGGAGAGGGAGATATATAACGTGTATAGGAAACATGAATAAATAGGTGCTTGCAGAGTATAAAAGGTGCAAAAATAACAAGAAAGATATCAGGAGGGCTAAAATGAGACATGTGGTTGTTTTGGCAATCAAGGTAAAGGATAATCCTAAGAGCTCCTATAGGTATATTAAGAGCAAAAGGATAATAAGTGATGAAATTGGTCCTCTTGAAGATCAGAGTGGTCGGCCATGTATGGAAGCAAAAGAAATGGGGTAGATCTTAAATGACTTTTCTTGCGTCTCTATTTACTATGGAAACTGGTATGGAGTCTATGTAAATAAGGCAAACAGTTAGTGAGGTCCTGGAACCTGTACAGATTAACGAGAAGGAGCTGCTTGTCTTCAGGCACATCAGAGTAGATATATTCGCAAGACCTGACAGGATATTCCCTCGGACCTAGAAAGAGACTAGTCTTAATATTGCAGGGGCCCTGGCAGAATTATTTTAAATGTCGGTATCTACTAGATAGGTGATTGGAGGATATCTCATGTTGTTCCGTTGTTTAAAAAAGGCTCTAAATGTCATCCGGGAAATTGTAGGCATCTACTTTTGAAGTCATTGGTAGGTAAGTTATTGGAAGGAGTACTAAGAGATAATATCTCCAATTATTGACATATGCGGGACTTATTAGGGAGATTCAACATAGCTTTGCGCGTGGTAGGACATGTTTAACCAATCTATCATAGTTTTTCGAGGAAGTTATCAAGAAAGTGGATGAAAGGAAGGCAGTGGATGTAGTCTGCATGGACTTCAGTAATGCCTTTGACAAGCTCCCGCATGGGAGGATAGTTAGGAAGACTGAGTACCTTGGCGTACATAGTGAGTAAGTGAATTGGATTAGATTTTGGCTCAGTGGGAAAAGCCAGAAAGTAGTACTGGAGAATTGTTTCTCTGAGTGGTGGCCTGTGACTAGTTGTGTATCAGAGGCATCAATGCTGGGCCCATTGTTATCTGTCATCTACATCAATGATCTGGATGATAAAATGAGAAACTGGATCAGCAAATCTGCTGATTATACAATGATTGTAGGTGTTGCGGACAGTGAGAACGGCTTGCAAAGCTTGTAGAGGAATTTGGACCACGTGGAAAAATGGGCTGTAAAATTGAGTTTAATGCAGACAAATGTAAGGTATTGCACTTTTGGAAGTGCAAAACACGGTAGAACATACCAGGTAAATGGTAGGATACTGAGGAGTGCTGAACAAAAGAGGGATCTGGGAATAAATATACATAATTCGCTAAAAGTGGCGTCAAATATAGATACGGTCGTTAAGAGAGCTTTTGGCACATTAACCTTTATGAATCAAAGTACTGAGTATAAGAGTTGGAATGTTATCGTGAGTTTGCATAAGACATTGCTGAGGCCGAATTTGGAATATTCCGTGAAGTTTTCTTTTCACCTAATTACAGGAACGATACTAATAAGTTTAAAAGATTGCAGAGAAGGCTTACAGGGATGTTGCCGGGACTTGAGAAACTGAGTTAGAGAGAAAGGTTGAATAGTTTAGGACTTTATTCCCTGGAGCGTCGAAGAATGAAGGGAGATTTGATAGAGATATATAACATTATGATGGGTATAGACTGAGCGAATGCAAGCAGACTTCTTCCACTAAGCCTAGGGGGAGAAAAAGAAAATCATAGGACATGTGTTAAAACTGAAGGGGGAAAACATTAAAGGGAACATGGCGTGGAGGGGGTGTGTTGCTTCTTCGCACAGATTGTGGTGGGAGTGTGGAATGAGCTGCCAGATGAAGTGATAAATGCAGGCTTACTTCTAACATTTAAGAAAAACTTGGACAGGTACATGGATGAGAGAGGTAAGGAGGGATATAGTCGAGGAGCAGGTCAGTAGGACAAGGCAGAAAAATGGTTCGACGTAGTCAAGAAGGTGCGAAGTGCCTGTTTCTGTGCAGCAGTATTCTCTGATTCTGATCAGGATCCGGTCAGAATTAAGTTGGACTGCACGATCAAAGAACTAGGTAATAGATCATCCAATTTTGTTTCTATGCACCTTATGGTCAAGCTCCTACGATATGTGCAGTAAAGCCAGAACAAAGTCAAAGATTAGTTTGTTCACGAATGAATTATTAAGTTAAGTGCAGTTCAATTAAAAAAAACAGCAACAGTATCACAGGCACATAGCATCATGTAAGCACAATTCATAAATACAAATGTAAACCGTGATTATGCACATCTGTACACGACTGAACGCGATTAAACTTCGAATAAAAACACAATTCAGCTATTACAGTGATTAAAGTGTTTTAACTGTCGGAACACTGTAGAGATGATATATTTACCGCTCTGAAATCAATTCTCCGGACACAGATTGCCTCTGGAATTTATTTAAAGGCGTGTCATAATCAGAACTTCGCATAGAAACAGGTCTATGACGCTGCGTAACGGGATGACATCGTTCAAACACTCAACACTTTAACCGCACAGGAGGCGCAGGAGGCGGCAGAGCGGTGTGGACCTATCAAAGATGACAGCTTTCAACTATGGCAAACACGTTAGGCGCCCGTATAGAACACGGAGTACCCACTGAGAGTTATTTAGTTAGCCTGTGTGAACTCTGGGATAGAGAAAGACAGAGAGAGTGATAGAGAGTGAGTGAGATAGAGTTAAAGAGATAGATAGATAGAGAGGGAGGGAGAGAGAGAGACAGAGAGAGATAGAAAGACAGGCATACTGATGCTTAAACTGAGACATAACCAGTGGAGAATATTCTTCCTTTCTCATTCTCATTCCCAAGCACTAATGATGATCACAGATGATGATGCCTGCACTTGACAGTGAGTCTGTATTTTGTCCTGTCAGCTTGACGTCTGGATCTCATCTTTATGTCGGCCTGACCACACATTTTGCTCATATCGTTCAGAACTTGTGATAAATATTCTGGCTCCCAGCAACTCTCGGAGATAATAGTTTAGGAAGCACAGTGTATAACAATGAACTTTAATTATTGTGCAATGTTTGATGCAGATACTGTTCTTACTACCTGCAGTATCCCGGAGATTCGTCGACACATCCACTGAAGAGACTAAGCCTTGGTTACGCACATCACCGCCCGATTTGCCAGATAGGTATTCCAGATTGCACGAGAGAGACTGCTTCAGGTTAATATAAGTAAATGTGGAGTAATTTTCTCTACGTCAGTCTTGAGTCTCTATATTATAATGCTTAAACAGCTTTCGGCAAAAAAGCAGGTGTACAACCATGCTGAATAAGAAACCTCGAGATCCCACATGAGTGCATTCTCAAATTGGTGAGATAAAACGTTGTTCCAGCAATCCAAGAAGACAGATCAGGGAGACCATGCTGGTATATGAAGCGGAATAGGGTTTGGCAAGTACAGGTGGTGAAAGCAGCGGTTGGTGAAATACGGTGTGTAAACGATGTTCCCTCCAGATGTGTTACTTGATTCGCTTTTCACACAGCAATCTACTTTTCTTTGCACCCAAGACTTTAGGGCAACGTATCTGCAAAAATATCAATTTCATTGAGAAAAAAGAAACTGAATACAAAGTTCAGCATACTAGAAGAAACATTCCTCGTGTATTATTTTCTCCCAACTCAATCCCAGAGCAATCTTGCATGAGTTCGTGAAGGGCATTGATGGTGCGGAGATACAGAGGCGAATTGCCAAGGATAAAGTGGCTAACACGAGGGGTGGCATAGTTTTCATATGCTTGAAAATAAATGCAGACCGGATGTCAGGGGTAGGATTTTCACACATAGAGTGGCGAGTGCATGGAATGCACTAACGGCGGCGATGGTGGAAGCATATAAAATGGCGTCTTTTAAAAGCCTCTTAGATCCGAAAGTGGAGCTCAGGCAAATAGAGGGCAATGCATTAGGAAAATTCTAGGCAGTTTCTAGGGTAGACTGCATGGTCGCCAAAACATTGGCCTGTAATGTGCTGTAGATTTCCATTTTTTACTTTCCATTTTCACTGCAGTTGTCTATGCGGTTATATAGAATATAAGAAATTATTCACTTGTGTTGAATGCATCCCCTTCGACATAAATTACCTCTTTCAGATAGCCTCAGTACTTATATCTTCAGGTGTTTGTCATCAGCAGGCAGAACACCGGTGGAGCCATGATGTTGTTTCAACTGTTACTTGGAACAACACATACATCTTGGTGTATACTATTGCAGGTCGCATTTCCCATTGCAGAGGAGGAGGACTTGTAATCCCGGAGTTAAGTGAAACATCGTAATAAGAAATTATAACAACAGTTAGAAGAACCCAACGTGGTTAATGACGATTCGCAATATTTAACGCAGTTCACCTTTTCCAATGGCATTTTTATGTATTTATCATCTCTACGCTGTTTGTATTTGTTGTTTTAAAGCAAGAAGAATTTTTTTGCAGAGTTCATTGTGGACATTCATTTGAATTATTTTTTTAATTCGCACTCATCTCTTGAGGTTGTTCTGTATTTCCTGATGCATGATGGCCGGAAAAGTTTGGCCTTTCCACATTTAGACTCAAAGATCGTCTTGAATGAATCAAATCCCGTTGCTGGACACGGCGGAAGAATAATTATTGCGAAGCAGACGAGTTCCATTCATTCTAATCAATGAATTATACAGTTGTACATTCCCATTTTCCACTTCAAATGACCAAAATACTCAAATTTCATAAAATTGCAATTATACAACAATATTCTTAAAACTTCTTTGTTGGACTGTCTCAAAAATGTGTCTTAGTTTAAATGCACTGGAGAAGAAGATTGACGGAAATGTTCAGCGAATGGTAGTGTCACATCTGCTCGATTCTTAAATAAAATTAGGGCCCATGCAATCTTATCACTAAATCCTTCTCTACTTCTGACCCATGCCTCTTGACCGATTTGAAGCTTCAATGAATATCCAAATTTAGCTCTGAATATATATTATTGACGACTGTGCCTCCACAAGTCTCTGTCGTAAATAGTCACAGTCCAATGGAAGAGTGACTTCTTGGTCATTAATGTTTTCGAAACAGAACTTCTACCCTTTGTTATAAGTAATATTTCCCTCAGCGCAAGATGCCATAATGAGGACAAACACTTTCCAGCAAACCCACCGTCTAGAAAAACGCAAACACGCAAATCAGTATGTTTCAGCAAATTCTTGTTATATATGTTTATCTTTTTTTTCGTGCAATGTCGATGTTTCTCTATTTTCTCGCAATTTAGATCAATGCTTCAACTGTTTTTTCCTTAATTGTTTTTTTTTCTGATTGAGTAATCCTGCTTTGATGTCCAAATCTGAGCCGAAAAGCAAACACAGAAACATGGAAACTTAGAAAGCCTGCAGCACAATACAGGCCATTCGGCCCACAAATTGTGCTGAACTTGTACCTGCCATAGAAATTACTAGCGTTACCGATAGCCCTCTATTTTTCTAAGTCCCGTGTAGCTATCCAAAAGCCTCTTAAAATACCGTATCTTATCCGCCTTCACTATCGTTGCCGGCAGCCCATTCCACACAATCACCAATCACTAAGTAAGAAACTTACCGCTGATATCTCTTCTAAACCTATGACAAGCACCTTAAATCTGTGCCCTCTTGTGGCCTCACAAGTCCGTATCCCTGCTTCTGCAATGAACATTGAAACATACAACGACTGTCTGTTATACACTACATATTCAGCAATACTAAAAAAAAACACTCAACAGGCCGGCAGGGATATCTGAAGTAAGATGTCAATTTAAGATGTGTATTGTATTTTACATTTGATTTTACGTTTGTCGCGCTGTTCTCTCTCTCTCTCTCTCTCTCTCTCTCTCTCTCTCTCTCTCTCTCTCTCTCTCTCTCTCTCTCTCTCTCTCTCTCTCTCTCTCTCTCTCTCTCTCTCTCTCTCTCTCTCTCCACCCACACGCCCCCCCCGCCATTTTCTCGCCGTCCTTTTCCCTCCCACTTTAGTTCGGTATCGCTCTTTATCTTAGTTACTCACTCGGTCACTTACACATTACAATTTTCCACAAGGATCCATTAACTAATTTTGTTTTGGTTTCATGTTTGTCACAGATGGTGGCAATCCACTTGTACTTGCATATAAACATAGAAACATAGAACTCCTACAGCAAAATGGAAGCCCTTCGACCAGTAAAGGAGTGCCGAACAGGTCGTACCTCACAAATTATCTAGGGTTTTCCATAGCCCTCTATATTTCGAAGCTCCGTTTACCTATCCAGGAGTCTCTTAAAAGACCATAATGTTTTTTGCCTCCGGCAGCAACTCCATTTCCATATCTCGCATTAAAGTGCAAGAGTTGTTAAATTACCGTATTCGCTATTCCTTCCCCATAGTTTCCTTTACAGGAAAATATATTTTATGTCACCGTTGACAAAACTTCCAGGAAAACAGATTCAGGACATAATGTTTTAGAATTGAAAAGACTTTACTTTTACCTCCTCCACACGCATGAGGAGTAAACATCTTTATTTCATGTCTTTGTTTCAATGTGCAATCTGCAATCATAGCAATTTATAATAATTTATAATCAATAGAACAGTGAAGGTGAGATGTTAATACGCTCCTCATCGTGAGTTACTCAGTCTGACGGGCTGGTGGAAGAAGCTGTCCCTGAGCATGTTGGTCCTGGATTTTATGCCGGATGGTTTCAGCTGTAATAGATTGTTTTTGGGGTGACTCGAGCCCGATGAACTTTCGGGCCCTTTATCACATCTGTCTTTGTAAATGTCCTGAAACATGGGAAGTTCTCAGCTGCTGATTCTCTGGGTTTTCCGCTGCAACACTCTGCAGAATCCTGCGATTAAGGGAAAGACAGTTGCCCTGCTAGGCAGTGATGCAGCCAAGCAGGAAGCTCTCAGATGTGCCCCTGTAGAAAGTTCTTAGTATTTGGGGCCCATACAAAACAACCTCCACCGTCTGAAGGGACGGTGACTTCTTCCCTCTAGGGCGCCACATTATTTATTGAGGTTGGGATAGTCAGTGTAGTATCGTCCGCAAATTTAGATAGCAGATTAGAGCTCTGCGTGGCGACAGATTGATGGGTACACAGGGAGTAAAGGAGGACACTCACTACACAGCCCTGAAGGGCTCCTGTGTGGAGCGTCAGTGGGGTGGTGGTGACAGATCACACTCTTATCATCTGCCCGCGATCTGACAGGAACAGACAGACAGACATACTTTATAGATCCCGAGGGAAATTGGGTTTCGCTACAGCCGCACCAACCAAGATTAGTGAAGAAATATAGCAATATAAACAAATAAATAATCAAATAAAATAATTTAATCATACCCAGTGGAAATAAGTCCAAGACCAGCTATTGGCACGGGGTGTCTGACACACCGAGGGAGGAGTTGTAAAGTTTGATGGCCACAGGTAAAAATGACTTCCTATGACGCTCTGTGTTACATCTCCGTGGAATGCGTCTCTGGCTGAATGTACTCCTATGCCTAACCAGTACCGCTCCTCCCCCCCAAAAAAAAAAAAATTGTTCTAGGATCGCCCCGCACGGGGCGAACCCGGGCTTGTGTTTCCGAGGCGGAGGTAGAAACTGACGGAGGAGCCCGTGAGACGGGTGTAACCAGCACCGCGCCGACCCCGACTTTGTCCACGAAAGGATCTTTGCTGTCGGTGTGGTTAGGCAGGTCATTTCGCCCGGGAATACCCCGCACCGGCAAAGCGCCACAGTTCAGAGCAGCCATTGGGAAATGTCGAGCGGGAAGCGCCGCCCGAGTCCTCCAGCAGAACCACTCCGTGTTATCCGTTTGGGTGAGGAGCAAGGATTATACGTGGACTGCATGGTATAGGGCATCAAATGGTGTGCGTTGGTAGACACCGGGACAACCATCAGCATCATCCGTTCAAGGACAAGCCATTCCCGCCAGGCAGTCCAGCTGGTGTCGCCATCGGTAACAGTGCGCCAATGCGAAAGAAGAGCGGGTTTCGCATCACAGTGGAGAAAAACGCAGTGGTGCACGAGGTGTGGCTCGCCGACATTCAACAGTCCTGAACCCATGGCCTGGACCTGCTGTACCGCTGGGTGACCCATGTGGATGCCACACTCTCCCTGCTACTAAAACTGGTGGTGGTGCAGCAACCACCGCCAGTTTCATAGCAGCCCGTGGTAGTGCAGCACTCCCGGCCGCGGCCCAGTGAAACACAGCTGAAACATGGGCAAGCAGCGTTTATAGCGTATCAGGAGACAACCCGCGACAACTTCGGCATCATGGACCAGCTGTCGTGCAGCAAGCAGGTGGGCAATACACTGTTGGCCCACGTGAGGGAATGGCTGAGAGTAGGACGCCCTGGATACAGAAACTAAAGCCTTATACTTTACTTGCAGTAGGGAAAGCTGGAGGTCCATGACGGGTTTCTCTTCAGGCGGTAACATTTGTCCGATGTTGACAGACCCTTACAGCTGATGATCCCCCGGGGTCTCCGTTGCCAGAGTGCTGCGTTCGTTCCATGGGTTGGTGGCGGCTGTCCATATAGGGGTTGCAAAGTTGCTGGGCAGTCTGCCTGAACGTTTTTACTGGCCTGGGTAATGCTTATGCACGGGCGCGGCTCTTGCAAGTCCCAGAAAGGTCTGGAACGCCAGTGTAGGGTGTCAATCCATCACTACATCTTCGAGGCCCCAGTATGGGTGTATAGACCCTCCCGGAAGAAGTGACTATCTGCCAGGGTTGGAAGCAATTGGATGCGACCGGGAGAGGTACTCCACAGCATGTACAACGTGTTAAATAGGGTGCGGTTGCCTGAGTGGCGGAAGGCAGTCTTGTTGCACCGACACTGTCAGGCATAGTGTCAGACTTTGTCACCACTAACCCCGCGACGCTGAAGGAAGGAAGTGACACTCGGAATGTCCTGCCTCATGCCTCACACAAACAGGCAGCAGTGTCATCGACCTTCGGAACTTTTACTCCTTGTTTTTGACTCTGAGCTTGCCGGGGATAGTTGACCGCTTGTGTGGGAGCAGTGTGACTTTCCGGATGGGAGCAGGGTGGACAGCCTGCCTCTGCATTTTAATGGCCAGCACTGTTTATTCTTCTTCTGTTAAGATGTTATTTCTAGGATTATGGTGGAACAGTTCGCTTATTACATATTATCCGGGGTTATACTGTTACTTGCTTGTGTATTTGTGGGTCACCCTAACTTCAAACGGAGTTAATGATGGTCACCACCCCCGTCGGTGTGAGACGGTGACTACTCTGTTTGTGTTTATCGCAATAAAACTGTTATTGAGATTTCGAGCTTCCTTGTCTGTCATCATGGACCAAATGCTGGACACAGTATTATATTTTGAATATGGAAACCAGTTTGCAGTTTGGTTTTTCAAATATATGACCTCGGCTTTCAGCGGAATCGATTCTTCGAATGAATACTTGTCATTGCTTATCTTGTAAGAATTAGATCCAAGGACATGAGACAATGTTATGCAGAAACACAATTTTCAATATTGTGTTATTGTCCTGGGTATATTTTATCACAAATAAACTGGATGTGTATGTAGGCTATATACTTTTTTTTCTCAATTCATAAGGCTACAAGAACATTCTTTGCTTCTGAAATCGATTTGTACAGCCATAATATTAAATGTGCTCACTGTGTTAGTTGGACTTCGAAAACCATTGTCGGAGCCTCCATTGAATAAAGCGCCCTTCACTTCGATATTCCTGTCTATTTAAATTGCGTTTAAATAGTGTTACGTATTCAGGCAACAATAAATATATATAAGTTAGGCAAGGGTTATTATAAAAAATAACACGCTTATTAAACACTGAAAACAAACCCCCCCAAAAGGAAACAAACACTAGCGTAACCGGAAAACAGCTGCTGTGCGGCAGATTCACAGTTCTTAATAGCGTTGCAGTTCAAACAGTTCTTAAAGCGGTATTGAAAAAAAACAGTTCTTTAAAGCGGTATGCCAAAAGTTCAAAAGCTCACAGTCCATTTAAAAGGAGAGACTTTATAAGGCGATTTAAATTCTCTTCCACGTCGTTGTCCTTCGATCCCCGGCGTCGAACTTTCCCACGAAGAATTTTATGAAATTTAACGGCTTAAAGGCACTGACCTTCCTTCCACACTATTCTCAAATCCTTTCTGGTCAAACCCAGGGATTAACAGCAAGAATAGTCAACGGAACCCTTCCGAATGAGAATCAAATAAGGTCGATACCCATCCACCGTCGAAAATCCATTCTCCTCGATCTTTAACTTCCGAACTCCGATATTCCCACTCCACTAGCAGTATTGTAAGAAACTGCTGGCAATGACCTTTTAAACTTTAGGCATTATATAAAACTTCATTTTTCAACTAAACTGCGTCATAACATTAAATCACGCAGTGCCATGAAGGCAGCTTGGCAAACCCAGCCACAAACTGCCCCACCCCACAGTGTGGGTCTTCCTTTTATAAACTGTGAAAAATAAAACTGTCACATGACCTCTACTGGCGGGAAAATGACGTCACTCCACCATCACAAGACCATTACCTCAAGTCCAGTATAGCTTCAACCCCAGTCACGTGACAAGGGTACCACTGTCACGTGTCACGGGCACGTAACACCTCCCTCCAAAAAAAACATGTTTGGTCTGACAAGAACAAAAATTTTAACAATTATTACAAGAAAAACAAATGTATAAATTATATAACATACACAATATACAATACAGTAGGAGTGTTACAATAAAAAACACTCCCAAAAAAATACATTGTACATTCAACATCGAGATAGACAATCAGCAACCACATTATCTTTACCTTTAATATGAGTTATCACAATATTGTACTCTTGTAACATCAAACTCCAATTTAATAATCTTCTGTTTTTTTTCATCGTACTCAGAAAAACTAACGGATTATGATCAGTGTAAACAATAAGTGGTTTTTGAGTTGTACCAACATTTACCTCAAAATATTCCAAAGCTAAAACAAGAGATAACAATTATTTCTCTATTGTTGAATAGTTTCTTTGATGCTTATTAAATTTCTTAGAAAAGTAAGCTACTGGATGATCAACCTCATCACCCTCATTCCTTTGCATCAATACTGCTCCCGCAGCTTCATCTCTAGCATCTACAGCTAATGAAAAGGTTTTCTCAATTTCAGGTGCCTTAAGCACAGGTTGTTGACATATCATTGTTTTCTATTTTTCAAATGCTTCCTGACAAGGCACTGTCCACACAAACTTCACATTCTTCTGCAGAAGTTTAGTTAATGGAAGGGCAACATTAGCAAAATTCTTACAAAATTTTCGATAATATCCTACCATTCCCAAAAATCTTCTGAGAGTTTTTTTTCCCCGTCGGAGTGGGAATCTCTAAAATTGCCTAAACTTTTGCCTGAACAGGAGCTACCTTACCTTGACCTACAACATAACCAAGGTAAGTCACAGTGGCATGTCCAAATTCACTCTTAGCTAAATTAATAGTCAAGTTAGCTTTTGAAAGCCTTTCAAACAATTTCTCCACCGCAATTATGTGTGCTTCCCAAGTATCATTTCCTGTCACTAAATCATCAAGATAAGCATCAGTATCTTTCAATCCCTAAATCACAGAGTTAATCATCCTCTGGAAAGTACCTGGGGCATTCTTCATCCCAAATGGAAGAACATTATACTCATATAACGCAGATGGAGTTACAAATGCAGAAATCTCTCTACCTCTGTCCGTTAATGGAACACACCAAGACCCTTTCAATAAATCAATCTTTGTAAGGAACTTTGCTTTTCCAACCTTATCTACACAATCATCTACTCTAGGAATTGGATATGCATCTGTTTTCGTTACAGCATTCAGGTTCCGTACAAAACCTAATACTACCATCAGGTTTTGGCACCATAACACATGGCGAACTCCAATTCGAGTTAGAATGTCTAATAATATCATTCTCTAACATGTATTCAATTTCCTTCTCAGCAAGTTCACATTTTTCCATGTTCATCCTATATGGATGTTGTTTAATAGGTTTGGCATCTCCAAATTCTACATAATGTGAAGCTATAGTAGTCCTTCTCGGAACATCTGGAAACAAATCCTTATATTTAAAAATCAATTCCTTCATCTGTTGTTTCTGCTCTAGCTATAAATGTGCTAATTTCTCATCAATATTTTCCAGAATGGTCGAATTAGGTAACCTAACAGAAACAATGTTAGATTTAGAATGAAAGTTAGATGAATCATCTATCATGTTCCCAGTTAAATCAAACTCATTCTCACTAACCACAACAGTCACAGTATCAGATTGCTTCCCAAAATATGGTTTAATCATATTTATATGGCAAAGTTGTGTTGACCTTCTACGATCTGGAGTTTTTATTACGTAATCCACATCATTGATTCTAGACACAATTTCATAAGGACCATGAAATCTAGCTTGTAAAGGATTTGTCTGCACTGGGAAAAGAACCAACACCTTATCTCCAGGCTTAAACATCCTCATCCTAGCTTCTTTATCATACCAAGTTTTCATTTTCTCCTGAGCCAACTTTAAATTTTCCTTGGCTAAGCTACAAGCGTTATGTAACCTGTCCTTAAATTTCAAAACATAGTCCAACAAATTAGTATGCACTTCCTTACTAATCCACTGTTCCTTCAATAAAGCTAAAGTTCCTCTAACTCTATGCCCAAACACAAGTTCAAATGGACTAAAACCTAAAGATTCCGGTACCGATTCCCTGACTGCAAATAAAAGTAAGTTTATACTCTCATCCAAGTCACTTTCATTTTCCACACAATATGTCCTAATCATATTCTTGAGGGTAGAATGAAATCTCTCCAAGGCACCTTGCGATTCTGGATGGTATGCAGAGGAAGTGATTTGCTTAGGTCCCAATTTATATACTATTTGTTGAAACAATCCAGACAGAAAATTACTGCTTTGATCAGTTTGTATTTCCTTAGGCAATCCAAAATAAGTAAAGAATTTTATGAGCCTTCGTCACATTTTCAGCTTTTATATTCCTAAGTGGTACTGCCTCTGGAAACCTAGACGAAGTACACATGATAGTCAACAAATACTGATAACCAGTTTTTGTCTTTGATAATGGACCAACACAATCTACAACAACTTTAGAAAACGGTTCACCAAATGCTGGAATAGGTTGTAATGGAGCTACTGGTGTAACCTGATTTGATTTACCCCCAATTTGACAAGTATGGCACGTTTTACAAAACATCGCCACATCTTTTCTTAGACCAGGCCAGTAAAAATGTTTTAAAATCTTGTCCACAGTTTTCCTTACCCCTTGCTGTCCACCTAAAGGCACACTATGAGCTAAAGTCAAAATCTCATTCCGATAAACTTTAGGAACAACTACCTGTTAAACAACATTCCACTCCTCACTTGCAGGAATTGTAGGCGACCTCCACTTCCTCATCAACACTCCTTTTTCCAAATAATATCCTACTGACACCTTCTCAATTTCACTACCTAGTAAAGCTTGTTCCCTTAATTCTATAATCTCAGGATCTCTATTCTGCTCTGCTATCATCTCCTTCCGAGACAGAGATAAAACTTCATAGTCAGACTTACTCCCAGAATCTTGTTCAAACAACGAAGGTAAGAAAGTCTCTGACACATCCTCAAAACTCGAATCCTGAGTTGAACAGTCATGAGTAACAACCTCATTCTGCACATCAATTTTTTTAGCCATAGCTCTAGTCACAACACAGGAAGAATCTGTGTTAGAATTTATCTCTGGCTCCTCTGACTCCATTGTCAAATGCACTTCAGGAAAAACTTGTCCACCTGCCAAGTCATTACCTAACAATAAAGAAATACCCTTCACATGTAAGCTATGCTGTAATCCTACTTTAACAAATCCTGTAACTAACCCTGACTTTAAATTTACTTTATGTAAATGTACAGGCATAAAATCACTTCCAACACCTCTTCTGTAATTTACCTCACCAGTATCACTCTCTTCATTAAACTTCAACACACTATCTAACATCAGTGATTGAGAAGCTCCAGTATCCCTAAGGATTTTTATTGGCACCAGAGTAGATCCTTCTTTCAAGGATACAAACCCTTCAGTTATAAAATGATCATATCCCTTTCTAACTTGGTCAGACTCTAACAAATCCTCATTTGTGTTTACCAAACCCTGTAACTTTACAGGTGCTTCAGTATGTTGCACACAAGCATCTGGAACTGCTTCCTTCCCTTTCTTTTTCAATTTGAAACAGTTAGCTATTACATGGCCAGGCTTCTTACAATAGTTACAAATAAGACCAAACTGTCTTACCTTCACAGGTTTTCCTTCCTCCTTTCCTTTCTCATGAACCTCTGATTTAATTTCTGATTTACCTTGAGTCTCCATATTATTCTTCCTCGTAAAAATTCTACTGTGAGGAAATTTATTCTTATGGATTAAAACATACTCATCAGCTAATCTAGCACAGTCCTGCAATTTATCAGTATCCCTCTCATTTAAGTAGGTCCTTACTTCAACAGGAATGCTTCTTTTAAATTCCTCCATCAAAATCAGCTCTTTCAATGTATCATAGTCCTCATTTACATTTTTAGAAGAAACCCATCTCTCAAAACACATAGCTTTATCATAGGCAAATTCCACATAAGTCTTTTCCATAGACTTTTTCAAACTTCTGAATTTTTCCCTATATGCTTCTGGGACTATTTCGTATGCTTTGAGATTATTCATATTCACAATATCATAATCTAATGCTTGCACAGCAGTTAAAGCTGTGTAAACTTGCTGTGCTTTGCCTTTATTCACACTCTGTAACAACACTGACCATTTATCTTTCGGCCAGTCTGACATCCGAGCAATACTTTCAAAATATTGAAAATATCTTTCCACTTCTGTTCCACTAAATGGAGGGACCAATTTAATTTTTTGACTAGCAACAAACGGTTTTTTAGAATCAGAAGACTGATTCCCAGACATTAATTTCGCCATTGCATATTCAAAATCTCTCTGCTTCTGTTCAGCTTCCAATTTACACCTCTCTAACATCATTTGTGCGATTTGCAACTGCATCTCCAGATTACTTATTGGAAACGATTCTAAAATCGATTCATCAAAATCACCCGAAGCCACAAAGTGTGATGCGATTTTTCTCTGTATTACAACTTTTGATGTAATCTTCAAAATACCTTTAAGTTGCAATCTACGAGCTATCTCAGATACATCAGTTTTTTTCGCCTTCGCTAACAAACCCGCAGCTGGCGAATCCAGAAACTCATCAATATTCATCGTTGCCGAATACCACTCACAAGCCAATCATACAAAAGAATCGAGCAGTCCCCGTTACCAAAACATGGATTCAAAAGTTAACAAGCATTTAAACTCAAATGATCCAATCCCGGACGAGCCCCCATATTTATGTTACGTATTCAGGCAACAATAAATATATATAAGTTAGGCAAGGGTTATTATAACAATTAACACTTTTATTAAACACTGAAAACAAACCCCCCCAAAAGTAAACAAACACTAGCGTAACCGGAAAACAGCTGCTGTGTGGCAGATTCACAGTTCTTAATAGCGTTGCAGTTCAAACAGTTCTTAATGCGGTATTGAAAAAAAAAACAGTTCTTTAAAGCTGTATGCCGAAAGTTCAAAAGCCTACAGTCCATTTAAAAGGAGAGACTTTTTAAGGCGATTTAAATTCTCTTCCACGTCGTTGTCCTTCGATCCCCGGCGTCGAACTTTCCCATGAAGAATTTTATGAAATTTAACGGCTTAAAGGCACTGACCTTCCTTCCACACTATTCTCAAATCCTTTCTGGTCAAACCCAGGGATTAACAGCAAGAATAGTCAACGGAACCCTTCCGAATGAGGATCAAATAAGGTCGAAACCCATCCACCGTCGAAAATCCATTCTCCTCGATCTTTAACTTCCGAACTCCGATATTCACTCTCCACTAGAAGTATGTAAGGAACTGCTGGCAATGACCTTTTAAACTTTAGGCATTATATAAAACTTCATTTTTCAACTAAACTGCGTCATAACATTAAATCACGCAGTGACATGAAGTCAGCTTGGCAAACCCAGCCACAAACTGCCCCACCCCACAGTGTGGGTCTTCCTTTTATAACCTGTAAAAAAAAACCTGTCACATGACCTCTACTGGCGGGAAAATGACGTCACTCCACCATCACAAGACCATTACCTCAAGTCCAGTATAGCTTCAACCCTAGTCACGTGACAAGGGTACCACTGTCACGTGTCACGGGCACGTAACAATAGCATCAAATTTCCTCAGCAGGTTAATGTCCAAAACAATTGGGTGACAAGGTGAGATCCGTTTAGATGCGGGATAGTAATGAACTTTGGAGAAAATGACTTTCTTTGACAATATGAGTTTTGATATGGATTTTGAATTACACTATTAGTTTTTTTTCATTAAATTGGAAAGGTGGCCAAAATGCAAAGCCACCAAAACCTAAACCTTGAATAGAAAAGTAAATACACAAAAATCGTTGTAGATGCTTCTCACCCCCTCTCTCTGTTTCCCTTAGAGTGATTCCATCCCAAAATTCAACTTGACGGGTTGGTAGAATTCCCTGTTATGGAATTAGCATTGTTTGGCACGGCCAATGAGAGACATAGAGTGCGGCAGCTGCGACGCCAAATGCCATTGTCTCAGCTCTATTTCATGAACTAGCTACTCTCATATGAACATGTTTCCTCATTTGGTGCCTCGAGTACAAGGAAGGCTTCAGCTCTCGTGGAAGAAGAACAGTCACATCCTATGGACATTAAACCGGTATTGTCGTGCACACCTGGTCACAGAACAAGGCAGTACAGTCTTCTGAGCAGTAGCAGGGCATTGCGATTCCCGTATGGAATGTGAGGTACATGATGGTACGACGATTCTCAATAACCGGAGAGCAAATAGTACGAAATGCAGATGGAAGCGAACAGAATGTTAGTATGCAGGCACCCATGTTTAGAACAGACCAATGAAATAATCATAGTTGGCCCAAACAACAAACTCATTTTGCGGAGGTCACGAGATGAAAACGAAAACAAGTGAGAGCGTAGTGAATGGGATATTCCGTTTTAAACAAGCATTGGAAATAGTGCAGTAATGCAACTGGAACTGATTGGACCTTTCGTGATACAAACATTTATTTTATTTATGAATGACCCGAAGTAGCACATTGATTTATATTAATGCTGAAAACAAGAAAAAGGCAAAGAACATTTTTAATCTTTGCTTTCAGTGATTTATTTTAGATTTGAAGGGATCGCCGCTGATGTACAGCTTTTCATTTCTCAGATTACTTCCTGGAGGGGCACGACACCGTATCTCATGTATCCCTGGGGATAAAGAGCACTCTGACCTTAGGTATTTGAGTTAAGTAGTGAGACGGTTGCAATAGCAAATTCCAGGCACCGTTCTGATTGGCGATCTAGGTCCCTACGCAGGAGAAGAGTCAACAGCTGTGCGCCTTTACGTATAATGAACAATAATATTCTTGGACGAGAGTGCCTCAGGGCTATGCTGACCGTCCAGCGAAATATGTAGCTACCGTATACTTCACTGCTGCAGGCTACACGTGTCATTTTATTATATAAGTATATGACGCAACCAGTCCTCTACTCATCCATTCATGAGTCGAATCTTCAGTAAGTATGATAAATGGTCTCAAGAATCTCTATTTTAGACACAATATTTCCCTTTCCAAATAAAGGCATTCCGGATAACTGGTGGTTTGTGCAGGATGAGCGAGATTTCAGCTAGATAGCACAGCCCATTGCTCGGGTTATAGCAAACATAAATTCAATTTTGGCCGTTCTACTCACTGATTCTCGATGATACACGGTGAATCGCCTCAACTCCAACTTGTTCTAAGAACTTTCGCACAAGAATAGTCAATACCAGTGCGCCTTTACGTATTATGAACAATTATATATCTGGCCAAAATTGTCTCAGAGTAACAGTGACCAGCCAGCGATGTGTGCAGCTGCCATACTCTTCACTGCTGCCATTCACCCGTATCATTTTACACTACTCCTCTACGTAAATGACGAACCCTGTCTTTTTCTAATCCATCCCTACAGATGAGGATCAAACTACTGCTTTTTTATATAAGGTACTCTCTTCAGTTAACTGATGATGTAACTGTAGCCATTGATCAGAAGAAGATGTCGTCAGGTGGAGCCTAGCTTTCATGGAGCGTTTCTGCGCTAACTACTCCACTCTCTAGCTGGCGGGTCACCAAGACACTGCCCAGGAAATCCTGACATCCAGATTCACAACTCTCGCCTGCACTACTTACAGAAAGCGGCTCTATCTGCTTCCTCCCCCAGTAATGTGAGCTACTGGTTCTTGGTCTTTTCGTTAAGGTCCAGCGCAGACAGAAACTTCCGAGATGATTTGTCGTGGAAACTCTACAGCTAATACCCACGGGGAATAGCCATCGCTGATCATATAACCATATAACCATATAACAATCACAGCACGGAAACAGGCCATTCCGGCCCTCCTAGTCCGTGCCGAACTCTTAATCTCACCTAGTCCCACCTACCCGCACTCAGACCATAACCCTCCACTCCGTTCCTGTCCATATACCTATCCAATTTTACCTTAAATGACACAACTTAACTAGCCTCTACTACTTCTTCAGGAAGCTCATTCCACACAGCTATCACTCTCTGAGTAAAGAAATACCCCCTCGTGTTTCCCTTAAACTTTTGCCCCCTAACTCTCAAATCATATCTCGTCAGCATACCACCTTTGTCCGTATGCTCACGCACTGGTACTTCATAGCCTTCCTCTTTTAAGCCTCCCCTCATCATACCACCCGTTGTACTGTGATCTCCACCAGGATGTTTTTCTTTTGCCTTTGTTTTTGTTGCATTTTCTAGTCGATCGTAAGATTTTTGCTTTGTATTAACTCAGTTAAATGCAGTTTCCTCGACACATCAACATTCATTTACTGTCATTTGGCAGTTTGCAACAGATTGGAATTAAGCATTTTTGATGTCAAAGGCGTTGACTTTCATTTAAGAAAATGAGTGCGTTGTTTCCCCTTTACGGCATCTGGTCTCCGTTTACACCTGTGTCGTTCCAGTGTGTCAGGATGGGACAGCGGTACATTATCCTGGTGCTACCGATACTGTCTTGTGTTAAAGCTGTTTTGCATCTTCAGAAGCCTTGCGTCCATGTATCCCGCTGACTACAAAATTGGCAGTAATGGTTCTGTCTCATAAACTTGCGGTCAACTGAATAGTGTAGGGAGACTGTGAGAAACTGACAGCATGCCTAAAAATAAAGGCGAAGGTTCCGGTTTGCAAACTCAGTCCAAGTAATAAAGTTTTTCGTTCTCGCAGTTTCCTACCTCTGCCTGAGCCATGCCACAACTATCCCGTGCACTTCCACTTGACTATACAGGAATTTACGGGTAGTCGGGGTGCTGACGTATCCGGAATGTTTGCTAATGATGCATCCCAATTACTGAACTGTCACTGCCTTTCCTATCGTCGAGTTGACGGTCCACTTTCAGCCCGATCTTTTTGTAACACTCGCTTAGTTTATTTACTCGTCGTTGGAGTTCCCTACTGCTAACACAATTCTACACATTGCTACCTTGAACTCCTGCTCTACTGATGACAACGAGAGCTGTAATTGACCTGTTCATATGTGGCGACCCACTGAAGAACAATGTTAGGAGAATCTCCAGCCTCCTCCTCAAGTGCTTGCTGACTATCCCCTTGATGCATTCTACAGGTGCTCCGGTGATCTCATACAACTTTAAAAGCCAGAGCAGACATGGAGTAGATCATGTCAGTCCAGTTTTGTCGATCTTCTGCAGCAACACTTCGGTCTGCATTAGTGTTTCCGTGATGTTGACACTGACTCGGAATGCTGTATTAAACCGATATCTAAGAGATATCACTGGTTGTCCTCAGTCGACGAAACGTCATCTATTCGTACTTGAAGACATAACATACTAGTAGCCTAGCCGTGTTTGATCACCATGTATCTGGACTTCTTGTTTAAGCAGGTAGCTACCTGGTCACCCCAGCACAACTAGCTACGTTGTCTAGCGTTTTCAATATCTATTTTGCGTGGACATAAGTTGCTGCAGTTATTGTGATGTCATCTTTAAACCCCCATATGCTGGGCTCCAAGAGATAGCCACAGGTTATGTCTGTTGCTGCTAATATGAAGAGATACAAACCAATTCAAATCAAGCTTGCGATGGTGGTGCAGCCATTGGAGTCCATTTTAGAGGTCTTCCCACTTGAATATGAGGTGGACTGAAGTGAAGTTGAATTCTCCTAGGTAATTGATAATCATGACTTGCTCTACTGGTATGATATATTAGTGGGAAAGACCAGTCTAGATGAGGATTTGTAGTGTTGAACCGTCGGCGTTGGCAAGGTGTAACGAGATAACTGCTAGGTTACATTTCGTTTGCCTAGCCTGGCAAAGCAATTGGTTGATCGTCAAGAAGCGCTGAAAAAACTCGAGATGTCACCTTTCAGGGTGGAGGTGCTGAAATGTTGCGTCTCCAGTGAGGAAATTTCGTTACAGGAAAAATGAGACCAAAAGATATTGTAGGGACACGAAATTACTTTTGGAATGCAGCAAGTAGTGTTTTAATAAAAGAAAACAAGTGGCCAAAATGCACTAGCCAGCAAAACCTAAACCTAAGATGGAGAAGTCAAAATACCGAATTAGAAGTAAGATGCCAACCTCCTGGCAGGGATCGAGAAGAAGAGCCTGAGGAGGAGGATTGTTATAAACGTGATGATGGCAGAGGAATACTTTTCCTAGGGGACAAGGCATCCTTTTAACGATTTTACAGCTTAGTACGATAGAGCCTTTCGTTCACACTTTCTCCATTATCTTCAACAAACTCCGAAGGCGATTTAACATGTTCTTATATAACGTAGCGTCTACCGCTCGGTCGACAGGCGGCTGATGAGTTTGTTGTCTTGCTGATATTCTGGACCACCTTTCTCGTTGGCTCAGTGCCACTCAGCACTGTTGCTGGCATTTTTGTTTGCAGGATTTCTGGATTGAAATCTTATCCCTGATTCCTACGGCGATCGTGGCTTGATATCGGCTTTAAAATTTAAACTGCAAACTGCTGGCAGCCCTTTGCCTTCATAGGAAGTTATTCTTTCCACACTGTCTGCAAACACAGTCCTGCCTAATAACCACATAACCATATAACAATCACAGCACGGAAACAGGCCATTCCGGCCCTCCTAGTCTGTGCCGAACTCTTAATCTCACCTAGTCCCACCTACCCGCACTCAGCCCATAACCCTCCACTCCTTTCCTGTCCATATACCTATCCAATTTTACCTTAAATGACACAACTGAACTGGCCTCTACTACTTCTACAGGAAGCTCATTCCACACAGCTATCACTCTCTGAGTAAAGAAATACCCCCTCGTGTTTCCCTTAAACTTTTGCCCCCAACTCTCAAACCACGTCCTCTCGTTTGAATCTCCCCTACTCTCAATGGAAACAGCCTATTCACGTCAACTCTATCTATCCCTCTCAACATTTTAAATACCTCGATCAAATCCCCCCTCAACCTTCTACGCTCCAATGAATAGAGACCTAACTTGTTCAACCTTTCTCTGTAACTTAAGTGCTGAAACCCAGGTAACATCCTAGTAAATCGTCTCTGCACTCTCTCTAATTTATTGATATTTTTCCTATAATTCGGTGACCAGAACTGTACACAATATTCCAAATTTGTCCTTACCAATGCCTTGTACAATTTTAACATTACATCCCAACTTCTGTACTCAATGCTCTGATTTATAAAGGCCAGCGTTCCAAAAGCCTTCTTCACCACCCTATCTACATGAGACTCCACCTTCAGGGAACTATGCACTGTTATTCCTAGATATCTTTGTTCCACTGGATTCCTCAAAGCCCTACCATTTACCCTGTATGTTCTATTTGGATTATTCCTGCCAAAATATAGAAACTCACACTTCTCAGCATTAAACTCCATCTTCCAACGTTCAGCCCATTCTTCTAACCGGCATAAATCTCCCTGCAAGCTTTGAAAACCCACCTCATTATCCACAGCACCTCCTACCTTAGTATCATCAGCATACTTACTAATCCAATTTACCAATTTAATGCAGGTCGACAGCGAAGGAGTTTAATAAAGATGGCATGATCCGAGTTTCTCCAGTTGTCAGGAAAACATTCTGGATAAGTCACACTAAAGATCAATTCACAAAACTGAATAGAAGTAGTGATGTGACGGGGACGTGGCAGGAAAATGAACCCAAGTGCAGGACTCCGACATGGAGGCAGGATCAGGAAGCAGAATCTCCGCAGCGAGAGTAGAATCGGGGCTAGGTTGGGTCAGGACCTGGGAGATTTGGTTTACGAAGAGATACGGGGTCGAAGATTTGGAGCAAGTTTCCTTTCTCTCTGAGATTCGACCAACAATCTGGCAAGGGCTGACCGGAGCTGTCGGAGTCTTATCCTCTGGTGGCTAATGGAAACCAGGTGCTGGAGATTTAGAGGAATTGGAAGAGATTGCGAATAAAGTGTGGTGATTAAGAACCAATTAGAGAGGAAACGGAAAAGGTGGGAAAGCCAGCCAGGACCATGACAAGAGAAACAGAGAGAATGAGTCTGTGCATTATGGCGATGAATAACATGAAGATTCAGCGTCCTCACAGATTTCACCTATCATTCTGCCCGGACACCTGTGTCATCAATCCCGTCCTCCTCTGTATGCAGGGTGGTAGCACGTATATGTGGCCAATTCTATTCCAGAAGACAGAAGACCACTCGAAGTGTTGCAGACTGCAGTCTGTTGAGTTCTCCATTCTAGCAAAAATGACAGTCCCTCTTATGTTTGAACACGTTAACAATTGCTTAGGAACGACCTTCCCTTCAATGTATCGTGATAATGCTAAAATGAGAGGGAAAACGGGTTGGAAAGACAAGTCCAGGCAGATTCTTGGAATGAGGAGCGAGAATATTGATCATCGTATTCACGGTCATAACAGTACTCCTGTCCCCGATATATCTGCTAATCCGTTATCTATGCAAACAATTATATTTAGTGTGCCATATTCTCGAAAGATCCAGGAAAGAAATGGGAAGAAAAAAATAAATAAATTAAACGGCAACTCTGGGAAAGCACATTTGGAGATGCAATGTATTACTTTAGTGGGCTGTTACTGGGGAAAAAAATGGTATATTTAATAAGTTTGTTTTATTTTTTTCAATAGTTGCGATATAGTGCGGAGGGCGGCCTTACAAGCCTTGTGCCACTCTGTCCCTGCAACGACCGCCAAAAAATTATTATCTCGTGGTGATCAAGGAATAATTTACATTTTCCAATTAACGCACCCCGTATTCTTTGAATTGCGAAGTTAACCAGTTTCTCTGGGGAACCTCCACCTACTCAACTGTGCGGACGTACAGATACACTTCACAACACAGCGCCACAAATGAACTACGAACTCCAAAATAACTCAAACTATAGCAGAGCCGTGCTAGCCAACAACCCACGTCGCATCCTACTGGAGTGACCGAAAGATAAATAGAGCAAGAGAGAAAAGAGACGCTTTTTTTTTAAAGAAGAAAACACAGAATCCGACAGTTATAGGCATGTATGTCGAGTCCTTGAGGGATAACGAGTCAGTTTAATGTCATATCGTTAGGAAACTCTCAGAGAGCGAATATCTATAGGGAGATAATAATACGTGGAAATGCTGCCGCAGTAGCAGGCTCGAAGGGAAAGAGACCGATACGAGAGTAAGAATGAGAGCTGATAATACAATTAGCAGACGTAAAAAAACAAAGAGTACAGAAGTCAAGAGGAAGAGAGAGGGTAAATAATGGAAACAAAGTAATGACAGACAACTATGTGTAAGACAAGCAGCGAGAGAAACGGAAAATAAAACGACAGGTAGATAGAGTATCAGGACAGAGGTACTGAGAGAATAACAGACTGTTAGGGAGAAGAGAGAGGGAGAGTGGTGATTGGAGAAAGTGACCATCGGTATTATAAAAAGAGATAAAATTAGCAGAACGACACATATATCAAGGAACCAGAAAGATACAATAGAAGATTGGGAGATATTGATGGCTAGAGTAAGGCAGAGAACTGGAAGTAGAAAGGTAACGAAAATGAGAGAGAAACAAAGGGAGTAGAAATAAACAAGGATATTGACGTAGGTAGAAATTGAGATGGGCAGAGAGAGTTTGAGCAAGATGCAGATAAACTGAAGGAGGAAAACCTGTATCCTACACGGCATTCATTCTTTGTGCTCCTTACAGATTACTTTGGTTGCACTTCCCACTGAGATTCTGTAAAAATGAGCAATCTTTGTACTGTGGAGCTCATGTACTCCTGGATCGTCGATGGTTCTGGTATCTTTCATCAGGGAGGAGCCAGAAGTGCATCCGCCGCGATACGATGTGTCAATCAAGTTTCGGCTAAATTAATGATTGAGAACGGACAGACAAAACATTAAAATATGCATAAATGACAGGGCAGGCTACATTTATTTCAGCATCTTGAGATATATCCGACATATCGGTTGCAATATGTCCAAAGTTCTCCAGAAGACTGACTGGGCAAGTTATACGCTGAGTTGTAGAAATATTGAAGGATCACATGTAAATATTTTAGGAGGCCCTATGTCGTATTGTGCCGTATATCTTTATGCTGTTGAGCTCAATCTATCGTGGCAGGTGCACTCAAAACGCTACTCTGTGTGTTACTAAGCTCAATTGGCACTAAAACATCAACAGATAGCCAATGACGGAATGACAAGATGTGAGCACACACACAAAGAGACACAAACACACACACACACACACACACACACACACACACACACACACACACACACACACACACACACACACACACACACACACACACACACACACACACATGCGAGCGCAAGGTCTTTCCGTCAGACTTACAGATACAGACACCGATGCGCCGAAAATGAAGCAACAATGGCAAGAGGGAAAGAATGCAAACCTCGAAGCAGAGATATGTATTTGGAGAATAGCTCCATCATACGTAACTGCAGTTTGCAGTGACTTGGTCAATATATTTTAGCATTGTTTCTATGTAAAATCCCGAGATATGTGTATAAACATATGTCCCAGGAACACACAGACGTCTGAGATTTGCCGTTGTATTTATCGGTGCTTTGCGGAAAGTCGGCAATGAATGTCTCTGTTAGTATTTCCACAGTATATCTCTTTGGCATGTCGATCGACTGTGCAATGGAAAAATATGTCATTTCGAGAACTGCAGGCTTATGTCGTCAGAGGCTGTCTCAGTCAGCGGGGTGTGACTCTCATTCCTTCAGTTACATGGAGCTGTCGCATTTGAGACAATAGGCGGAGCATGTCTCATGAGGCTGCGTTCCCATTGGGCGCTTTCACTTCCTGCCCATTATAGTACTTAAACTGTAGAATCGGAAAGTCCTGAATCCTGGTGATAATTTGTTGATGAGAAAAACATTCAAGCCAATATTCATAAAAATAATGTGGAGATTCGTCATCTGGATCGTGTGCGGAGCCTGGTTAACTGGTTTGTACGCTGCAGACAATTCAAAAGCTTTCTCGAAACTGAATTCTGCAAAACAAAAACCGTTAATATAACATTTCATATTTTGACATTATTTTTTAGATACGAGTCATGGAAACACTGTCACTCAGACAATGCCACCGCAAACGAAGACAGAAGAAGAGACTGTGACTTTCAGCTGCACCTATGATACTGCATGGGGTGGCTATACTTTATATTTGTACCGACAACGGCCAGAGCAAAGTCTCGAGTACATACTGTACAAAGATACTGATGGAGAAGAAGATAAAGCCGAATTTGCCAAAAGACGCTTCACATCCTCTCTGGACGAGGGAAGGAAATTATTTAGTGTCACCATCTCAAAGCTGCAAATAGGCGACTCCGCAGGTTATTACTGTGCCCTAAGGCGCACAGTAATGCATTGTAGTTAAAAGCTCGCACAAAAATTCACTTACTGCAGAATCCATGCTTTGATCGCTGCAGTTTGATATCTTTGTACACTCCTTTTCTCATTGTAGTTTCACGCCACTAAGAGTACCTTTTGAACTTTCCCTCGCCTTCGTCTGTGAAGACTCAGCAATGGTCTAACCGCACCGCTCTTTCCAAAGACGCAGTGAGATCTAGAGCCTCTGCCATCTCATTTAATTTGTGAAATATACGTTAACGCTACAAGAGAATTACGAGCGGTAAAATTGAGACAGCCATCACTCGGGGGCGTGGGGGTGGTGGTGGTGTGTGTGTGTGTGTGTGTGTGTGTGTGTGTGTGTGTGTGTGTGTGTGTGTGTGTGTGTATGTGTGTGTGTGTGTGTGTGTGTGTGTGTGGGTGGGTGTGTTTGATGTCGTTCAAAATAATGGTTACTGACCAGTGTGCCAATGCAATTCATGGCGACTTGATTCAATGCTATCTGGCTGTAGTTGTTTAGTCGTTTAAATCAAAGATTTTTAGCTACTTCTTACTGGGATGATGAATGATTGTCCAGAATCTGAAAAGTTGAAGTTTTGAAGAAGATCGTAAAGACATCAGTGAGCAGGTGCGAACAACCTGACTACATGACCTGAGATGTGTTACTGCCAGGTCTCATAACTGAGAGAGAGTGATATCTGTTAGTTTCCTTCTGATGTTTGCTGATGCAACAGAAGTGAAGGCAACGCTGTGGGCTTTTAATGCAGAGCGTACATCTATGTTCACCTACATAGATTAGCGTGATAAGTAAGTCAGCAGAAGAATAGGGACCCTAAATTGGGGAATGGATTTGGAGTAAACGGAACCTGAGCAAATTACGGGAGCTTGGCGAAACCCAAACCAAAAGTGGCATGCTGGCTCAGGATAGCAGAATAAGAGGACATGGACGCCATGTTGGAGTGGATTTGGTAATTAAATTAAAAAGATTGGGATGCATTGAAATCCTTCCTGCTGCAGGATTCTCAATGATTCGCAATGATTCGTACGATAACATGGACACACAACCTACGTCGAGTCTCTCCGATGTTGTGCACACCGGATTATAAACACTGCATATAGTGAATAAGACAAAAAGGTGAAAGAACAAAGGAGGAAATTTACACCATTTTAGCCCACAGAGGATGCTCCGCTATTTCATGATAGCTGATCTATTTCTCTTCTCATTCCCAACCACCGTTCTTCTTCCCGTATAGACTTTACAGTAACCAATCAAAATCCATCAGCCTCTGTCTTAAATATAGGTACAGATTTGGCCTAAGTAGATATCTGAGGCAAAGAATTCCACATGGTCCCCATTCTCCGGCCAAAAAAATACAAAAAAAGATCCTCATCTCCGTTCAAAAAGGACGCCCATGTATTTGAGCCTCTTTCTCATTTCAACATCTGCTCAATAATCTAATCATGTCCAGCCTCCTGTAGTGAAGCCAATTCTGTATCGAAATAGCCAAATTTCACTCTTTGCTCACCTTTGCAGATGAGGATACATTTATGACCGTATTTAAGAGAATCAATTCACATCGACACTCCTCATGCACAGCTCACACTGAAAAACTAAAACAATTTGCTGTTGCATACCCAGAGTTTGAAAACGGGAGATTGGAATGATGTGATGGTCTTGTGAGTGGGATGATGTAATTGTTTATTGACCTTAGGAAGTGGTGTGGATGTGATGTCACGTGATCACATTTTCCATGCCGAATTTAAACCAACCCTCGGTTTGTGACGCAGTTCTCATTTTTATTTTTGATGCAACATTGTTTTTTTACTGGACGGAGGTGTGAGGCTCCACTGGTTTTGTTTATTGCACGTTCATTTTTCCCTTGCAGTCCAGTATCAGATGGTGAAGGCATTTTCGAAGTTATCCGAGTTTAAATGACTGGTTAAAGTTCATGTCGTTCAGCATTTTAGGCAATGGTAGACAATGTATTTCCTTCAGAAATTGTGGCATGCACTTTTGAGTTGAGCATCTGGAAAGTCAGGAAGGTTTGTGTAGTGACCACCCTCAAGTCAAAAGGTCGGAAGTTAGAAGGAATTGTTTTTTTTCGGTGAAGTCTCTTTGCACTGACCGTATAAATTTGAATTTATCACTTTAAGTCTGTGCGTGAATGAAAACTCGTGAAAAACAGTTTCTCAAGTTTGAATGCTTTTGACACCAGACTGATAACTTCCGGTTAAGTTAGTCGTTTGTTTACTTTTCTAAGAAAAAGCAGAGGTTAATAAATCTCGTGATTTATTTTAAACCCTGTCTCAGTTTCATATTCATTGCTGCTGCATTTGTAATATTGCGCCTGAGTTTGTTTGAATTTCAAAAAGTTCACCCACCAGCATTTTTCACCTGAACCCATCCATTCTCTGCTGATAAGGCAGACTTTGAACATCTTTGTAAATCTCTCATGCACCCTTTTCAGCCAACTGCCGCCATCTGCAGTACGGCGACTAGAACTTTAGGAATTACTGTTGGTGCCGTCCCGCAGTTATAACAGTAGTACCATATCTTCATCTCATTATCGAATTCGCTGGTGGTAAGCAAGGCATTCTTTTCAGTCCATTTACACATCTAAGAAAACATGCACTTTTGCCCAAATGCCGATGCTCTATAAGCTCAACCTACCATTACTGAGTAATTCCTAGCCTGGGATATCTTATTGAAATGCATCACATCGTGCTTACCTATATTGCAATCGAAATGTGTTTCTTGTTTGTCCAGCAAAAGCAAGGAACTGTCGATTTCGGAATAGCCAATATGAGTGAACTATCAACAGTTTCCAACATGATACATTTTATTTACCTTGATGACTTGCCCTATTAATTACCTGATCTCTCTTTATTTGCGGCACATCGGGGTGGATATTGTGCG